>NC_137825.1:58569849-58647349 GCF_963921795.1 Nannobrachium achirus
CAAAACATGGTTTCCTCCGCCCTGTATGTGGTGAATGTAATGCACATTTACGATTCTGTCCCTATCGGTACAAACGGCGCTGAGTCGGCTCTGGCGGACGTGTATGTGAGCGATGAGAGGAACCGTTTAGCGCGAGTGTTGCAGTGCTGATTCAATGTTTGGGGGTACGCGGTTTTCATGATGTCACGCGCACATCGCTTAACACCTACTATGCAGGTCTATTGATATATGCATACAGGCTGTTGTGACACTAAAGTGTTGTCGAGGTGTGACCTTGGTTTTTTTTGGCATCAATGCATGTCCGTTTGCATGAGAGGCATGACCCCTGCTCAGAAAAGATATGGGGCGCCGGGGGCGTGCGCCCCCAGACTAATTCAACACTGCGCGTCTCTATTCGTAATAGCATTTTGCCTATCTATGCAGTAAAGGAGGGGCCATAGCAGTGTGGTTAGTGAGCCCACCTGGGGAGCAAGAGCCCCTGGTTGTTCTAGGTACGATTCCAGGTATGATTCCAATGTGTCCCACTCCCTGAGCAAGATTCTTAAACCCTAATTGCTCCCAGAGTGCCGTAGAATCAAATAGGATGGGTAAATGACATCACTGCTCCTAGTTGTTATAGGATGGGTAAATGCAGAGAGCAAATTTCACCTGTGTCTCGAAAAATTTGAATATTGTGTAAAAGTAAAATTAACTTTCATATATTTCTAAAATATTAGATATTAATATAAATATTACAATATTACACGATATTACATATTTTGAAGTCAGAGTTGCTTGAAGTCCAGTGGGAACTTTCCAAAGTCAGTTTTGATTTTGGGTGCTAGGGCATCTGCAATGCTTTTTCACACAATATTCACATTTTTCAAGATGGATCTGTATACGTATAATGTGACAAAACTATTGCTGTTTATCTTTTTTGTTATCTGATGAACTACAATGCTGGCACGATGCCAGGAAGTCAAGACTGGGAGGAGGCAACCCATGGCTCGGCTTGGTTCAACCACCCAACCCACATCCAGCCTCTGTTCACTGCTTCACAGGAAGAAAAATAAAATAAAATAAAATAAAATACATGTCAAAGATAGACTGCTACTGTGTCACATGACTAGTGGTCTGACATAGTTTATTTTCAATTCTAAAACGGCTAGTTCCATTCCTTGATTCTGATTGGCTGGTTTCCCTCAATTGCTGTGGTATACGAGACTATAACCCACACCTTGAATCAGTTTATATATAAAAACCCAGGTGTGTTATTTCTTTCCAGAGTGTTCCACAGCTAGTGCACCAATTATCTGCACCTGTGTTGTTGGCAAAAGGCTGGGAACTACTTTCCTGTAGTTGGGGACTACTTTCTTGCAAAGCAGACCTTGTGAATTATTAGTGAAACAGAACAGTTTTAATTGGTACATGTCCATGATTTTTCATGTTGCCATATTGTAACCGTTTTAGAAAAGCAATAAGCCACAAGAGGCGAGTGGTTGGTTACCTGGTATTTTACACCGGCTGAGAGGGTTGGAGACACTCCCTACGCCTCTCAGCCAGTGTAAAATACCAGGTAACCACTCGCCTCCTGTGGCTTATTGCTTCAATATTAGGCCTACATTTAAATTTAACCACTTAAAAACTATTTATATGTATATATATATATATACTTTATTACATCAGACAAGGAAAAACAGCCATTCTACAAGCTCACAACATGAGCTTGTATTTTTGCAGAATGTTCATCCTTTTTTTATGTTATGTCAGAGATCGGGGTTCGCCTGAAGGCAACACTGTGAAGTGAGTGTTCATACTGTACAGGGGTAGCTTTTTGATAGGTAGAATGTTTCCCCCTTGCTCTCTTAGAATATAGTGTATGTTTTTTTTTTTTTTATGTCTGTTGTCTAAATCATATTGAACATTGTATAGGTCTCCACATGTTTTTATGCCCTTTCTGAACCAAGTTTGAGTTATTATTCCAACTCTTAAGGCTTCAGGCACCAGAGGATTTGCATGAAAGGGAGTATGATCATAAATTGGTTGTACTGTATATTTCCTGTCTTTTTGCGTATTTCCAACCATAATTTATATGTGTGTTTTAAAAAAAGGATTCTTGTCTAAATGAGGGTACATAAGGGGACCGAGGCAAGGGGTGTGGATACAATATCCTGTTGTTCCATTTGTAGCCATACAGGAGGCTGCTGCATGTGTGCCTGCCAAGCCCAGACTGCCCTCGATTGGGCTGCCCAGTAGTAATATTGTAGGTTTGGGAGCTTTAAACCCCCTCCCCCCCACCTCTGTGGATTCTGTTTCAACTGTACCATCGTTTACACTAGGGCATTCACGAATAGTGATTTTTAGTATTTGAATTATTCGACCTCAAAGTATTCGAATAGTCGAACATTCGACAGGACTGGCGAAACTGTTAAGTAAGCAAGAGGCGAACATTGTGAAAATAGCCGATCTACATGCTCACAACGCCTCGCGTTGTGAGGCGTTGTGAGCATGTAGATCGGCTATTTTCACAATATTTTTCTGTGGAACCGAGTCACATTAAATGTAATACCTACAATTCCAAGTGCTTGTCACGGCCTGAAAAAGGTTTGAGAACCCCTGGTTTCATCCACCAGGGGCATTGACAACTCATTCCTATGACTTCCTATCCAGCCAAGCTTTATAAACTATATATTTAAAAGCGAATATTCGACTTCTGTGAACAACGTCGAATAGTGACTTTGATATTCGAAAATTCGAATATTTGGTGAATGCCCTAGTTTACACTAGTGTATCAGACTGTATTGTATTGGAAGCTGAAGAAAAGAACAGCACCCTTGCACGATTCTTAGTAGACGGATCTAGGTGTTTGTAATTAAGCGGACCAGTGTGACAACAACCACATCCTCATCGAATTTGTCTTTTGGTTATTTTTTTTATTTTTTTCTGACTGGTTTAATTGCTAATGTATGTTACGCCCTGCCTCTGCCACAGATGAGAGCTGTAAAACACATTACGTAGTGTCCTATGTAGACACGGGATGGCACAGCACCAGAGTTGTTTTTGACAGCAAATTTTGATTTTGTTTTAGTCATAGTCTTTTGAATAAAATGTCATTTAGTTTTAGTCATAATTTAGTCACCTGAAAAGTTTTAGTTTTAGTCTAATTTTAGTCGACTAAATATCATAAGATTTTAGACGACTAAATCTACATTTGATTTAGTCAACTAAAATGTATTTTGGCGGGGCTTGATGGAATTGTAATGACTGATTTTACACTTGGTTGCGTGCTGAAAATAGCCGCTGCAACGCGTTGTGAGCTTGTAGATCTGCTATTTTCAGCACGCAACACCTGAGAGCAACCAAACATAAAATTACTCTCTTCAGCACTAGTCCCTCCATAACGTTTTAGTCTAGTTTTTATTTTGTTGACGAAATTGTCAATGTATTTAGTCTTAGTTTTGGTCATCACAGCTCAGTTTTTATTTAGTTTTCGACAGTGAAAAAAACGCAGTCGACAAACATTTTCCGTCATAGTTTTAGTCGACGAAATCAACACTGCACAGCGCTGTCTATAAAATGTAGCAACGGGACAAAGAAGTGGTCAGACAGAGGAGGGCAGTCATGAGAGCTTCTCTAGACATACACCTGCTTTCATACCTGTACTTGACCTTGATATTGTTCTCTTCATTCTCTGCTTTGTCTTCCTCACCTTCCTCTTCTTGTGAGTTACAGGCACAGTTTAAGCTCACCAGAATGCAAAAGGCTGGAGGCGCGTTTCCCTTCTACCACAAGCCTGTCTATCATGAGTCGTCTTTCACCTCCAAGCCACAGTACCCCACTTGCCAAGGGTGAGTAGCATCGCATCACATATACCAGGGGTCTTCAACGTTTTCAGGCCAAGGACCCCTTAGTTGAGAGAGAGATGAATCAGGGACCCCCACAACCTGTTCATAAGGAGGAGCGGGTGGCTGCGTGCAAGTCAGGTCTTCAACGTTTTCAGGCCAAGGACCCCTTAGTTGAGAGAGAGATGAATCAGGGACCCCCACAACCTGTTCAGGAGGAGCGGGTGGCTGCGTGCAAGTCACGCCAGAGCCACTTGAATTGTTTGCGAAAAGTAGGAAAACCTGATTGTTCTGATTGTGCTTATAGTTAGCTTACTATAAGTAGAAAGACAGCAAGTTAAAAATGCCGCCAAAGAAGAATTTGACAGCGGAGGAAGGTGGGGAAATTAAGGACACGCTTGACTTCTTAGCGGCCGAAGTCTCAACCATCAAAGAGCAGCAGAAAACCATAATGAACCTGGTGCTGGAGGTTCAGCAACTTAAAGCCCACAGTGTGGAGAAGGACCAGAGAATCTGCTTCCTGGAAAACCGTGTGTCAGATTTGGAGCAATACAGCAGAGTCAACGACGTGATTGTGACTGGGCTCAATATCAAACCCAGGTCGTACGCAAAAGCGGCCGCGGCGACAGGGAACAATGGGGGAGATGAGCCCAGCGAGCAGGAGGAAATCTCTGTGGAGAAACAGGTAGCAGACTTCCTCAAAACCAAAGGGATCGACATGGAGTGCGACGGCATTGAGGCCTGCCACACTCTGCCACGGAGAAATGACAAGGAGAAAACCACAGCCGTCATCGTGAGATTTGTGAATCGAAAAAGCAAAACTGCGCTTCTGAAAATGAGATGGAAACTGAAGGGAACAAACGTTTACCTGAATGAACATCTCACCAAACGTAACGCAGACATCGCAAAGAAGGCACGCTACATGAAGAAGGAGAAGAAAATCCAGGATATGTGGTCCGCAAACTGCAAAGTGTTCATAAAACTAAACGGATCACCGGAGGCGGCCAAGGTGTTGTGTATACGCAGCATGGAGGAGCTGGATAAACATCAGTGAGCAGCACAATGGACGGGACTGTAAGTTGATCAACAAATTCTATTGACTAAACAAACATTCAACCATGACACACACCAATACAACTCACGCATCTAGCTCAGGAGACATTATACAGCTAATACAGAGGATCAAGGACAATGACGATCTGGAACTGAAAACATGTGAATACACTGACCATAAGTTGCTGGATATAGAAAATGATATAGACCCGGACAATCATTTATTTTCCAGCATCAATGACAATTGCTACTACTACTCACAGGAACAATACAACCAGTCCATCAAGGCAGAGGGAAAATTATCAATAATCCACTTCAATAGTAGATCAATAGTAGCATGTATGCTAACTTAAAAAAAATCAAGGAATATTTACGTCGGTTCACACATCCATTCAACATAATTGCCATATCTGAAACTTGGATCAATGTGGACAAGGGAGTGGACTTTGAAATGGAAGGATACGAGTTTAACTATATAAACAGAAATACTAAGGGTGGAGGAGGAGTAGCATTGTATGTGGACAATAGATTGAGCTATAAGGTGGTTGAAAGTATGACAACTGTGATTGATAATTTAGCTGAATGTTTAACAATTGAAATCTGTATGGAAAATGTTAAAAATATATTAATTAGTTGCATATATAGAGCACCAGATACTAGTATAGAGGTTTTTAAGGACTGGATGGAAAAGATGTATACTGGTACATTAAATAGTAAAAAGGCTATTTTTATTTGTGGCGATACAAATATTGATCTTTTAAAATCGAATAATCATAGAATGACAGAGGAATTTATTAATACCATATATAGCATGAGTTTACATCCAACCATTACCAGACCTAGCAGAATAACAGACCATAGTGCTACACTAATAGATAATATATTCACTAATGATATAGATAATAAAACAACGAGCGGATTATTAATTAATGACATCAGTGATCACCTACCGGTTTTTACAGTCTATGACTGTAACTGCAAGAAAAATAAGACAAACAGTAATCAACAATTCAGAAGAATAAGGACAGAGGAAGCCATCGATGCACTGAAATATGATTTATTAGCTCAAGACTGGGACTCATTATATATAGAAAATGATATTGATACTGCATATGATAAATTTTTAGGAATAGTTAAAATATTATATGATAAGAATTGTCCACTTAAACAATGTAGTAGGAAAAAAAAATTATCTAGACCAACCTTGGATAACTAAAGGACTACAAAATGCATGCAAAAAGAAAAATACTCTGTATAGGGAATTTATTAAACAACGAACTAAAGAGGCAGAAAATAAATATAAGAAATATAAAAATAAGTTAATTAATATAATAAGGAGAAGCAGGAAGGATTATTATAGCAAACTATTAGATAACAATAAAAACAATATCAAAGGAATATGGAATATATTAAATAGCATCATTAGAAATAACTCTGGAAATATAAATTATCCACAATATTTTATTGATAAGGGCATTAAAAATTACAATATGGAGGATGTTGTCAATAGTTTTAATAAATTCTTTGTAAATGTGGGACCAAATTTGGCTGATAAAATACCTGAATCTGTGACATCTGAACACGAAGATATAATTATAGAAAGGAACCCCTGTTCAATGTTTTTAACAGCTGTAGAGGAAAGGGAAATCATTGAAATCGTTGATAAGTGTGATGGTAAAATGTCCACTGATTGTAATGATGTTGATATGAAACTAGTTAAAAAGATAATAGGATGTATTTCGAAACCACTAACTCACATCTGTAATTTATCATTTCAAACTGGCACATTTCCAAGCAACATGAAAATAGCAAAAGTCATACCATTGTTTAAATCTGGAGACAAACACAACTTCACAAACTACAGGCCTGTATCGTTACTTCCTCAATTTTCCAAAATTTTAGAAAAACTATTTAACAACAGATTGGAGCGATTCATTGAAAAACACAGTCTTCTCAGCAATAGCCAATATGGATTTAGAGCAAATCGGTCAACAGCAATGGCATTAATGGAATCAGTTGAGGAAATCACTAACGCTATAGATAATTATAAATATGTAGCTGGGATATTTATAGATCTCAAAAAAGCATTTGATACTATTAATCATGAAATATTAATTACAAAAATGGAAAAATATGGAATCAGAGGAATAGTGCTAAAATGGGTGAGAAGTTATTTGAGCGACAGAAAACAGTTTGTGAGGTTGGGTGAGTCTGTGTCATCATGCTTGAACACTAGTTGTGGAGTCCCCCAGGGGTCAGTGTTGGGTCCGAAACTGTTCATTTTGTATATAAACGATATGTGTGATGTATCTGAAATATTTAAAATGGTAGTATTTGCAGACGACACAAATATTTTTTGTTCTGGAACTGATTTACATGAGCTAATGAACCTGGTCACATCTGAATTGTATAAGTTAAAAAGGTGGTTTGATAAAAATAAATTGTCGTTAAACTTGTCTAAAACCAAATTTATGATATTTAGTAATTTTAACATAGATAATCAAGTCAATATTATCTAACCCTAACCCTAGGTAGATGGTGTTGACATTGAGAGGGTTATTGAAAACAAATTTCTTGGGGTAATAATTGACGATAAATTGAACTGGAAATCTCACATTAAATATATACAAAATAAACTATCACGAAGTATTTCAGTACTGAGCAAAGCTAAGCATGTCTTAGACTATAAATCACTCCGCATGCTCTACTGTTCCCTGGTTTTACCCTATCTAAACTACTGCTCAGAGGTTTGGGGAAATACATATTCAACGTCACTTCATGGACTAACTATATTGCAAAAAAGAGCCATAAGGATAATAAATAATGCTGGATATCAAGATCACACTAATATACTATTTTTAAATTCAAATCTTTTAAAATTCATGGATATTATAGAACATAAAACTGCCATTATAATGTATAAGGCAAGAAATAATCAACTCCCTGGAAACATCCAGGGGATGTTCTCTGACAGAGAGGGGGGCTATAATTTAAGGGGGGAGCTAAATTTAAAAACACAAATTACGCGAACGACATTAAAATCGTTCTGTATTTCAAGATGTGGAGTGAAGCTATGGAACAGTATGGAGGAGGAGCTTAAACAGTGTTCAAGTATGATACAGTTCAAAAAAAGGTACAAAGAAAGCATTATAAAGAGGTACAGAGGTGAAGAGACTCAGTAATAACTTAGAGTATATAATGTTTTGCAGATGTGTATGTATGTATGTATGTATGCAAGTATGTATGTATGTATGTATGTAAGTATGTATATATGTATGTATGTATGTATGTGTGCATGTATGTATGTATGTATGTATGTATGTATGTATGTATGTATGTATGTATGTATGTGTGATTGTGTGTGTGTATGTATGTATGTATGTATGTATGTATGTATGTGTGTGTGTATGTATGTATGTACGTGCGTGGGTGCGCGCGTGCGTGCGTATGTACATGCGTATGTATGTATGTATGTAGGTATATATGTAGACTACATTTTTATTTAGGGACGACTTCTTTTGCTTTTGAAGAATTATATGAAAAATCATGAGTTAATAGACATTTATACCATTTATGGTATATGCGATACAGAAATCAAAGGATGACGTTAAAGGAAGATGGGGTAGGATTAAATAAGTTTTATACTTCTTCCTACTCCCTTTTGAACATGGAAAATCATTTGTTGTTGCCAGTGAGGCTTGTTTTGACTTGCTTTGTAACTTTAATTTTAAATTAATATTTCTTTTTAACTTTGTCAATTTTTTTTTAACATGTTCAAAATAAAGACTTTCATTCATTCATTCATAGATTCCATATAGCTTCATTGTTTGACAGCACAATCATCAGTGTATTTTGGATTCATGTAAATTTGTGTTCTCAGACCTTTCACTCTGCTCTTAGTCTGCTCTTTTTCCCATCTACACCAAAGCTCTTTGCCAAAAATAGCCGATCTACAAGGAAAAGGTTGAGAACCACTGCCATACACTACCTGTCTTTGTACATTGCGCATAGGAGTAAGCAACCTGTTATTGAGCTGAATTACTTGAAATAAGGTTAAATATTCTGGAAAAGTTTTGGAAAAGTTTTGGAAATGAATAGGTAAAAATGTGTGGGAACCCTGCTTATATTTGACCTGAGAATTTACTTTTTTTTTTTGTATTCTTTATACTGTTACATCACATCCTCCACTAGAGAGGGTGAAGGCTGCTGTTACTCTGTGTCTCCACCAGGCGGTGCTGTTGTGTGTGTTTAGGACAGTGGTTCGGGGACAGGTTGGAAGCTTCAACCAGAGTCAGATTGAGAAACCATCTCCACCTCTGACCTCTGACCTTTGGACTCAGATAATATTAGCGAGGACAACAGATTGATTGGTTGATTCATTCATTCATTCATTGACTGATTGATACGCATACAACTTTGGCTTTGTCTTTTAGCCAGTTTCTAGTTGCTGCCACCTGTAAGTGATTTTTCAGAGCGGTTTTAAAGGACAGTAGGGATTTACACTCCTTTTAAGGCTGTCCATTCAGATGATGGACACGTGGTGTAAAGTAACTAAGTACATTTACTAAAGTACTGTGCTTATACGTTTTTTTTTTTTTTTTTACTTTACTGGGGTATTTCCACAGGGGCGTCAATTGGGTATGGCAGAGGTATGCAGCTGCCATACCCTGGGTCCAGGGAGGGAAATAAAAGTAACTTTTAAATATAAATCCATGAATGTCCCTTTGTCTATCTGTGCTGGTTATTATGTTGTTAAATTACAGTAAAATAACAACAAATGTAAAATGAAACAAAATGGTCACTTTAATAAGGTTGTAATTATATTCTCCACACTTGTATTCTCCCCATCTTGACAAATTGGTATATTCCCAGGTTCCGCAAGTTTAGCTGCACTTGAACAACCGTTCCAGGCCAGCCCAAGAAACCGTAGAGACTTGGGGAAAAAAACTTACAAAACCCAGCTTTTTTCGTGCACGCCCTGCGGCCGTGCGCATGAGGACTCTCATCTTTGCCATACCCTAGCTTTTGCTGAACTGACGCTATTGGTATTTCCAATTTTTGTACTTCAGCTATTCCCAAATGGCTGTAATGTATATGTAAGGGTGGCCCAACTCACATCAACTGCCAGTATTAAAACTGGCCTTCTTGTCAAGACCTTAACAATGCAATCACTGGGTTTGCCAATAAATAATAAAGGTTACACTTTTCGTGTGTGAAGCGTATTAATTAAACAAGTCCAACAATGCCACCTCTATAAAAGAGGAAAAGAAGGTTCTATATTTGTGCTGGGTATTCAGAGCAATAATAAAACTTTGGAGAGACTGGACACGGAAACTGATGTAGAAAAGTATAAATACAATTTTATTAGCTAAACTTACAGAGGCTTCTTACAATTCAAAAATAAAAGCCCTAACACTCCTATGGCGCCTGCTAAACTAAACTAAAAGATTCCTATGAAACAAATAAAGCGGCAATCAAATGACCCCCCTCCCAAGACATTCGATAAAACCCCCAAAAATGCTGTTCGTTACTTAGCCCCTAGTGCAATGTTATACTGTAATAACGAAATAGGAATATCTAATAGTTACAGTCATAATCTAAGCAGGTATCAATAATCAGCAGGGATAATGGAGTGTGATACTTGATTGAAGACTTTATTAGAAGTTTGCATAGAAAAAGGTACAGTTTCATGACGGTACAGTTCACTGGTACAAGGTCAACTAAAAGGAGATCCTAGAAAAGACTACGCTTATTTCCATAGGAAACCATTGAAGTATCTCATGTAACATTGAATGACAGACGGATAGAACACAGTACTATGCAGTAGATATAGTAAAAAAATAAATAAATACAAATAAAATAAACAGTGCAAAAAATATATACAGTCCACAGTACTGTTTAGTTGTCAGTGTGAATGCAGCGAGTGCAATAAATGGACACGTGCCCAAAGTGAGAGAGGGCCCCCTGTGGAAGACCCCTGGTATTAGCTATACAATTTTTTTCAGAAGGAGCGAATACACTTACTGCCTCACGACCGGCAGTTCGACCGGCAGTCGCTCTGCATCGCCGGCGATAGGACCGGCGGCCGCCGCATGGACTGGCAGGTAGGACCAGCATCGCTGGTAACTGCCGCAGCAGCCACCACCGGACGGACCGGCAGTTTACTGCGACGGGTTAAGGTTAGGTTTAGGTATAGTTTTACTGAGGTTGGTTGGGGTTAAGGTTAGGTTTAGGCATAGTTATACTGGGGTTAGGGTTAGGTAGGCTATAGTTTTACTGAGGTTAGGGTTAAGGTTAGGGTTAAGGTTAAGGTTATAAACGCTATGCTTCAATTATAATTAGCGAGTACTAGGCAGGTAGATAGGCACCGGGGTCAGTCTGGGGGTTCCCAGGTGAGGAAAGGCCCCAACCAAAAGCCAGAAAGGTTATTGGCTGTTTTATTGTTAGCTGATTTAAAAGTGTAATAAATGAATGTTTTAAAACCTACAAAACAACTCTAATATTATGAAAATCAGACATTAACTGACTGGCGTACTGTTCTGGGAGGTGCCAAAATAGATGATCCCCCAGAAAGGGGACCGGTGGTCTGGGAAATTTGCCCCCCATCATGTTCTGATAGTTTTGACCCCGTATATAGAAGGAAAAAAAAATGTGTCATACTCATAAGCAAACGCATTATTCTCTAGCATAGCAGCACGCACCCATTTTCATAGATGTTTTGGTTTTGTCACGGACATACAGTACAAAATAAGGTCAATAATTATGACCTGCAGGTCTGATCGTAAATGGACTCGTAATGTGCCACAGTGCCAGGAACTACTACACGGTTGCATGTGTGATGTATAAAGTTCATGCAATCAATCATTCTTGTTTGATTGTATAAAGTTGATACAATCATCATAACCTTTATGCAAGTGCTTGGAGCAGGGACGTGCTGGGCCCCTGATTCAGACCGGGAAAAAGAGTTGGAGAGGCCCTCATTGCGTGCTATAGAGAGAGATCTCTCTCTATAGCACTGCTGCTACTCAAAGATTTGCCATTTCAGATCATGACAAGTGACACTGACAAGCCAGTGGGCCAATTACTGTGCATGAGTTATATTTCGTCGTTGTCGGGTGGAAACCTTGTATGTCCAAAACCGTTTGTTTTGGACATACCGCGAGGCGTTGTGTGCTTGTAGATCGGCTGTTTTCACTACTTTTGTGCAACGGCCTTATATGATGAAGCAGGGCTTTGCTTTACGAAAAAATGTATACATTTGAAACTTGGAAGGTTTCTGCCCGACAGTGATGATTTACTGTGTTGGCCGCCCAGCCCCCAAAATGGAACGAAGGCTGACATTTTATTTTACATTTTTTCCTAATGGCCGGGAATGAACCGGCCTTTCGGGAGTTGTCCCGCTTTTCCCAATGGCCAGCACGTCCCTGGCTTGGAGTACAATTGAGGACAGGCCCTCATTTTCAGAAAAAAATTCAGAGATAAATACAATCAAACAAGCCCCCATGTCCACCTGTCCTGTGCTCTCATTGGCTGTAGCATGGCTCTGCTCTCTGCTCCCTGTCTAAACTATAAACATGTTATTATGTTATTACTATAAACATATATTATAGTGTGTGTGTGTGTGTGTGTGTGTGTGTGTGTGTGTGTGTGTGTGTGTGTGTGTGTGTGTGTGTGTGTGTGTGTGTGTGTCACGCATGGTATCAATTCAAATAATTTTGTGGTCAGACAGACTGTAAAGGTTTGCCCTTTGGCTGCACCATCTAACAGCAGAGCAGACTCAAATTATGCACCACATTGTGAGCTTGTAGATCTGCTATTTTTGCATAACCAAAGTATGACTATTGGGTTAAAGTGGTTAAACTGATAATGAAGCGACAGTATATTAACACATTTAGGGACCCCCTGGAACCCACTCAAGGACCCCTGGGCGGTCCCTGGCAGGGGTCATCACCATGTCAGCATCCACATTTTCATCAATATCTTAGCTTTGTCACAGACATAAACTAGAAGCAGTGCTCTTCCGAGCACAGGTCTCCACCAAGTCAGGTATTAATTATTGTGGCCTCCTGGTGGCGCTACATGTGAAAAGGGTGCCATGTCTTCTTTGGCCTTTAGCGGTGACGATCACATGACTGTTGAGATACTGCCAATTTCATTACAATTGCACGCTGTGTTCATGATTTGTTCATGATTTGTTCGAAACGGATCAATCCTGCAAAGTTTTGAGGCCAATCTTAGCCAATCAGGATGGAATATTTAATATGGGACAGATCCGTCTTGATCATATGAGTGTAGAGATACTGTGTACTGATTTTTGTAAATGATTTTTGCACCTCCTGGTGGTGCTATAAAAGGCTGATGTGAAAAATGCAAGGAAAGGGTTTTTCCTTGGCCTCTAGGGAGTGTGCTTACAAAGTTTGAAACTGATCGGTGGAGTTATAGGTAAAACCACAAAACGGCCTGTTAAAGCGCCACCATGAGGCTGATTTCAAAAATTTGAAGCGGCATTTCTTCCAAGGCGAGGACGCACACACGCACACACGCACGCACGCACGGACGGACGGACGGACGGACGCACGGACGGACGGACGGACGGACGGACGGACGGACAGACGGACGGACGGAGGGGAAAACATACTCTCCCCCATGCTCGGCTGGTGGAGACAATAAGTGGTCAATAATAATATAGTAAGACCTCGCCCGCAAATTCATGGACATCTGGCCAGTGATGTTTATGGGACCAGTTACTCATATATGGAGACCCCTGCATGATAGTCAACAATGTTATGTCAAAACATGCCCAGGCAGGGCCTTGGCGAGTTAAGGCATGGGTTTGAAGCCTGGGGATCTCCATATATGGGCATAAGGGGGTAACAGGGCATCATCTGGGAATGCCCATACTGTATATGGACATTTTATTTATTTTATCCTTTATTAATATATATCCATATACATATATGGACTTAATATTAACGTTTTTGGCCTGGGATTGATGACATCAGAAATCTCCATATATGGGCATAAAAGGGATTTTGTTTCTGGGAATGACCATATATGGACTTTTTATGTTATGTTATCCTTTATTAATAATAATATGTATCCATATACAATTATTAGGGATGCCCCGATCAAGTTTTTTTTGCTCCCGATCCGATACCGATCAAATATTATTGCTTCCGATTCGATCCCGATCTTTCCCGATCCGATCTTTTGGCAAGGCATTAAGAAAAAAATAAAAATAATAATAAATAATAATTAAAAAAAAGTTGTCCTTTAAGTTTTTTTTTATTCTATTCATTCTATCACTTAGTGCAGCATTGAATCAACAAATTAAAAACAAAGTAGTGTACCACAAAATAACCATTCAAACTAAATAAAATTAAGAGCAGAATAGTGCAATAAGAACATAATTCTATTCCTTTTTTTTACAAAACGAAACAAAACAAAATATTACATTTAAATATCCTTTGTTGAACAAACTAAAATATGTCTAAAACCTCAGTAGATGTCCTCTCAGTAAACTTCTTCATAATAAAAGTCTGAGATTTCCTTTGCCGGTCACACACCACAGTACTATGGCATATATAACTGTCTCCGGTCACACACCACAGTACTATGACATATATAACTGTCTCCGGTCACACACCACAGTACTATGGCATATATAACTGTCTCCGGTCACACACCACAGTACTATGGCATATATAACTGTCTCCGGTCACACACCACAGTACTAAGGCATATATAACTGTCTCCAGCCACGCATCACACGTTGTATGCTGTGTGTGCGTGTCAGTGTGTGCGTGTGTGAGTGAGAGAGGGGGATCGAGAGAGGGGAAGAGAAAGGAGCCAGGAGAGACAGAGAGATACATTATGGATTACACATAGGCTACACACCTTTCTATCCTCTTCTTTTTTTGGGAAACAAAACAGCAAGAAGGCATACAAACATTTAGCCTCATCATGCCCTTCCAGCAATCACTTAACACGATTCAGCCTCACTCTAACGCTGCATTCCTTCCACACAGCTGTGGGCCAATCAGCCATTAATGAGAGAGAGGGGGGGAGCAGAGTGTAGGCTGGAGCAGAGAATTTTTTTTGAAACTCAATTGTAACTTATCACCTCAACAAAGTGGATTTATCCAGTGGATTTATGCTTGCTGTCTCTACAAAATGTGAGCAATTGCACACACACACACACACACACACACACACACACACACACACACACACACACACACACACACACACACACACACACAGAGAGAGAGAGAGAGACAATTGTGGCCAGGCAGGCACTGCAGGCTCACAGCTCACAGCTGAGCTGACAGAAATGGAGCAAGTGCATACATGCAGTTCAAAGTCAGACCTAACTCTATGGTTCTGCGCAATTGACGAACGGGTCATGTTTGTTTTGTAAAAAAAAATCTAAAAAAAAAAAAAAAAAAAAAAAAATCCGATATTTTTTTCCCGATCTCCGATCGTTAAAAAAAGACGATATCGGCGGCCGATCCGATTGCGCAATCGGGATCGGGCATCCCTAACAATTATACATACAATATATTTTATGCCCATACATGGAGATCCCTATCTGAACCAGCCACACAGATATGGGCCATGCCTTTGCCGTCTGGCCAGTGATATACAGTATATGTATATATATATATATATATATATATATATATATATATATATATATATCAATGACATCAGGGATCTTCATATATGGGCATAAAAGGGATACCCATATATGGACTGTCACTGTGATATCACCTGTGATGTCACACTGACAGTATGAAGATCCAGGGTTTGATCTTTGATGAGGTGATGTCACGTGACATCACTTCCTGTACGGAGGGACGGAAGGACGGAAGGAAGGATGGACGGACAAGCTACGACATTTCTCATGGTATGCTGCGACCTTCGGTCGCAATAAAATACTGTACATACTGTAGGCCTTCCCTAGCAATAGACTTCTAATGTGCCATAGTGTCTATGCCAATTTGCTACACATTTTAAATGTGTATTTCTGCACACACATCTTACTATGGCAAAACGCTGAGGAAAAAGGCTACGGACACACGCACAGCCACTTAATAGGAGCGGTTTGCACCGCTCAAAAAGAGTGTGGTTGCTAGAGATGAACGCTGTGACGGCTGGTGGATATTTTGGGTGGTAGGGCTAATGTAACGCCCGGGATTCAAACTTGGGTCTCCCGTGTGAAAGTCCAATATCTTAACCATTGAACCAAAGGGATGGACAGAGGGAGATACTAGACTTTTGAGGCCATCAGGCCGAGGCAGTGAGTCACTCTGCTACACCAAGAAATCCATCTATGTGCTAGCCATAGCCTGCAGCAACATCACATTCCAGATACCAAGTTACAGCAATGACACTAATGTAGACCTACTGTATCTATATACTTTGTAAGTGCTCCACAAGAACAGAAGTGACCACAACAAACACGGGTTCCACTGCTCCAGTGCAAATTATGTTTGTATGTGCAAATAACTATCATCATTATTGGTGGTGTTGACAATACTCATAATTTGTTTAAGCCTGGGATTAATACAATCCTAAATTAAGGGTCACACAAGAATAGCATGTACTTTTTAAACAAAATATAAAACCAGAACCAGACAACTAATGAAAAGGTTTGATTATTACAGATTGAGGTGTAATGCAAAAGCAAGCACAAGCATTCTTATATTGCCAAAGCATTACGGCTGGTTTGATACAAACTAATCTGTCTCCCTTTCCATATCACTGCTTTTAAAGTGACACACACACACACACACACACACACACACACACACACACACACACACACACACACACACACACACACACACACACATGCGCGCGAGCGCGCACGCACACACACACACACCGTACCTACGGGAATAGACGCGGTACAGATGCGAATCAAAACAAACAGACACACAGTGTGACACACACACACACACACACACACACACACACACACACACACACACACACACACACACACACACACACTCTCTCTCTCCCTGTCTCCCTCTACCCAAACACGCGCGCGAACGCGCGCCATAACTACGGGAATACACACGGTACCGACGCGAATCAAAACAAAACAGACTCACACACACAAACACACACACAGGCACGCAGCCACGTTGACTAGCGATATGTTGAACTTAAACTACCCAACACACATCAAAGACAGGCAGCTTAATCCACAGCACATTTCCAATGTTATTAAAGCAGCGATCATTCTTAACTTTGCCAGATAAATGAAATGTACGATACCTTTAGAATGACTGGGTCCACTGTCTCCTCCAAAAAGCAAGCATTTCACACCAAATGTACGATTTTGTGGTCTTTCCTTAGACCCCTCTTGACTTCTATTTGTTATCCCGCGAACATGACAGAAAATATATTAAAAAGTAGATAATACGTCCATTTGAATAGCCCCGCCATGCCATTGTAAAATCCATTTCCTCAAACACAGACAAGCAGGTCAACTTGTCATTGGTCAAAAGCAATTTTGGGATTTTGATCCGGTCAGAAGCGGTTAACGTACTACGTCATTTTGTATTCAAAACGGACTACACTTTGGCCGGAACTTCCAACCGGAATCAGTTTTAACCCAGTTTTGCGGATGCGCTAACTGTCGTAGGATGTCATCCGGTCTAGACCGGATCAGAGTCATCTAATCAGAGAGTTCTGCCACTGCGGGGTCAGAAACAGCACTGGTCACGTGGTTCACTGTCACTTTACACCTCATAGACTTCAATGCATTCTGTAAACTTCCGGTTCGTGGTTTGTCACTATATGCCAATAGATGTGTGCGTGGAAGACCTGGCCCCATGAAGTGAACGGGAGTGACACCACTCTCTCTATACAACGCTCTGGACCGGATCAACCAACCTGTTTAGTAAACGAAT
Organism: Nannobrachium achirus; assembly: GCF_963921795.1. NCBI lineage: Eukaryota > Metazoa > Chordata > Actinopteri > Myctophiformes > Myctophidae > Nannobrachium > Nannobrachium achirus. The sequence continues at coordinate 58,587,650 of NC_137825.1, forward strand.
ACCAGGCTTTCTTTCAGAAAGTCTGGTGAGGCGAGGTTAGTGGGCATTTACTCGGGGCTGAAACACATTAGCCCATATGGGGACTAAATCAAGCAGGCGTGGTATGCCAGCTGTCAATCACCCAGCTCAATGATAATCACACAGTGATGTCACAGGGCGTGTTCTTTGGGCTGACAAAAATCAGCCCCACAATGGTAAGAATATGAAGCAGGCATGCCATGTAAGCTGTCAATCACTCACACAAAATAGTCAATGGAAGCTGGCTTGGGCTATAAGAATTCAGCCCATTTGGACATACAGTATTTGGTTTTCTTGTAACCTTATGATGCTGTTGCTGATTTAGGTTCCATCACCATATTAAATTATCTTTTCTAAAACATTTTAATAATAATAACTAATATTTTTTCCTCCATAAAGTAGGGAGGGCTAAGCCCCACTAGCCCATTTAAAGGAGCCGGCCCTGGATGCGCGGATGGCGGTTTAAGCCGCGGTGCGGGCGGATTTGGATCAATCAAATATCATTATTAATTAATTTTGGATAACCGCGGATGAAATAATGCAGGAAATAAAGTATGACATAATATATATATCAATAAAAAGCGAAATCTCTGTATGCTTGTGTCTGTGAGTGTGTGTTATTTTGTATAATTTGTAAAGTAACCATCATTTTTCATGAGGCAATGTCCAGTCCATGATAAAATTAAACAGCTGTGTCCACAAAGGCAACAGCATCACGGCAATGACGGCATGCCTCGTCCCGCACATGCCGTACGCTAAAAAAGTAGCCTGCTTTCAGACTCAGCTCACGCTTTAGTCTGCCCTATTCTGAGCGATTTACAGGGGAGGGACTTTTTTGCGAGCGTGCAAGCGCACGTCCGCGATCGAGACGCACGGTGGACGCGACGCACGGTCGCGGCGTGTGTGTGTGATTGTGTGTGTGTCTCTGTCTGTGCCAGTGACTGCTTCCACACAGAACTGCGACCAGAAACATGTAATCAACATTAACAGCTGGGTGAAATCAGCGCGCGTGCGTGTGTGTGTGTCCTGCCTGCCTGCCTGGTGGTGTGTGAACTTCGTTTGAATCGTTTCAACTGCTGCGCGGATTGGATATTCTTTAGACCCACCCCCACCCCCCATGCTCATTGGATCAGCCGCTGTTTTTGGCTGCTAAACTGCCGACTCATGTACTCAGCTCCAGACCAGAGAAACAGTCCTCTCTGAGAGTGGGCGGGGTCTATGGGCTGGAACCAGGCAACTAAAAAAGTACACCAGTAAGACTCCCTAACTCGGGAGATAAGCGACCATCAGGTCACATGTAAAAATTGGCCTGATGGTGCCGCTAAATGGTACAGATCCATGTTGATGACATGATTCTAGACATACTGTGTACCGCTTTGCGTGATTTTAGGGCAAAATCTGTAGGAGCAGTGTCCAAAAATGTGTTTGGCAAGAATTGGCCTCATGGTGGCGCTAGAGGAGGGCCATGTGAGAAAAGAGGGGTGTGACTGACAGCCGGTGGAGTTTTTGATAGTAACTGCGACCTGATGGTCGCAATCATGTAAGTCTAGAGGGTATGCGTGACATCATCATCATACAGGGAAGTTAAAACAACGTTAAACTCACTTTGCCACTTGATTTGCCATTCACTTTATGCATGCGCATAACCTCTATAGAAGGTGGTAAAGATAGCCTATACCATGGCTAGACCCTGGGGAATATTGTGGGTGAAAACCCAGTTGAATGTGAGTCTTTGCTGGCCATCCCCATGCAACGAAAAGGGCGAGGCCTGTTGTAAGATAGTTGTAAGAGGTAAGGGGTGGTTCTTTTAGGAGGTGTGTGAGTACATAAGGCAGCTGCATGTGCCACCTCTCGGTAGTCTACACTACAGGATAATTGTTTCAGATTATCTGACCAGATAATGTAAACACGCTCATACTCGGTAGTAGTCTCTGCGCTTCAAGATGAAGGCTTGTGTTGCTTTGCTGGTTTTCCTCTTCTGTCTGTGTGAGGCTGTTCCGTACCAGCTGAGCCTCGACCATCATGGGCACAATGGAAGAGCAAACACAAACCCAGGTAAGGAGAGAGAGAGAGAGAGAGAGAGAGAGAGAGAGAGAGAGAGAGAGAGAGAGAGAGAGAGAGAGAGAGAGAGAGAGAGAGACTGGAATGGACTGACATTTTTATTTTTTTTATTGTATTGTACAAATGTGCTGTTTGGTACAAGGTTGGCAAAGTTCAATGGCAAAAAAAAGACCCCGGCACTCTTGGCACGATAGTTAAAAACAATTAACCTTTTTAACTTTCTTGACTATTTTCCATCTGGCCTATTAGGAACTTTAATTATTATTATTTTGTCTTCTTCAAAATAATGCCTTAGTCCTTCTGTGTCTTTCAAGATTATTATAGTTTGCATTTTTCAATAGTTAAGATTTGTTTTTCTTTTTTTTAGCTTGTTTTGCACTTGCATCTGTTTAGCTTTAATTAAGGAACCTTGGGGGCAGGGGGGGGGGGACAACTTTAATTTGTTGAATTTTGTATTTTAAAATAGTTTAGTTATCTAGTTTTTCATAGAAAAACCTACAGTTTACCCTGTATGGTGACTCGACTTTGTATCTCCTACTTCTGTTTAGGTCCCACTAAACTGTTCATTCATTGGACACAGTGAACGACAGGACAACAACCAAATAAACTCCACATTTATCTTTCATTGCCCTTCAAAGCGCAGCGCGATGGGAACCAACGGCTGCTTCCATGTTCTTTAACCCCTGTTTAAATGCAATGGTTTGATCCAGAGTGATTTGATAGGTAGTAGCCACAGTGGGTCGTACGGTACCAAAATTATACTGTAGCAATATAGAGAAAGGTACGGGAACTAGCAGCAATATTTGTTGCTCATAAATGAGCAAAAATATATATAAATAATAATATAACTAGTAAGACGCCTCAGGGAGGCGAGGTCGCGCCAATTCTTGGCCCTCTGGCCAGTTATGTATATCAGACCAGTTACCCATATATGGAGACCCCTGGTACCCATATATGTTGAACAGTATAGGTGGCTCTTAAAAGAGACGTTTTGGGTGTTTTGACTTTCATTGGCTCGGTGTGTCCAGTACCCCCACTATCCTGATTCATTCAACATACCGGTATGCTTCCTTCATTTAGCCTACAATGTTGCTGGCCACGGAATCTAAATATCAAAACGTTTATGGGCAAGGCTTTGATCTGAAATCCATGTAGTTGATAGCCGACTAGTAAGACACCTCAGGGCGACATGCGACCTCAGGGCGAGGTCGAGGTTGCGCCAATTCTTGGCCAGTGATGTATATCGGACCAGTTACCCATATATGGAGACCCCTTTATGATAGTCAACAATGTTATGTCAAAACATGCCCATATATGGGTATTACCAAATATGGGCATTCCCAGATATGTCCTTAATATTGATGACATTGGGACATGGATCTCCATATACGGTATGGGCTTAAAACGTATGTTAATTAGTAAAGCCAAGCAGGGCCTTGGTGAGTTAGGGCCTGGTAGTAGGGTCAAAAATGGCAGTTCCGTGACCGTAGAAAGCAATTTTTTTTTAGAGACCAAAATCCAAAATGGCTACAATCAGCTATGACGAAAATGAACTTTTCAATGGTTTGACCTACAGTTATGAATAAAACTTGTTTTCTGTGACTTTTTGGGTTGAGGAATCCATAATTGATATTAATATAATGATTTAACCTGTTTTTAAACTTCTCATCCAAGATGGCTGCCGACTATCAGTTCTGAAAGGTCATTTTTTTTACATTGTCATAGAACCTTCATATTAGGCTCTAATATCAAGCTAAAGCTAGTACAACTAAAATAATTACCCAGAGGTCATCTCAAAGGCCATCTCAAAGGTCAAAAAGGTCACCGTTGTCTTATACAGTGATTATTTATCAAACTAATAGACTGCTACACTTCATTGGAATCTGTTGATTCTCCACACTGGGTCCACTCATCATCATCATTACTACTGTCATCTGAAGAGTCACAAGGTGGGAGTTGCTGGGTTAAGGGGGAAAGCACTTCCAATTCACAAGTTCTCAACCATAGCCAAGGGGTAAGGGATGCTCTAGCACAGACCTGGGCATTGTGCGGCCCGGGGGCGGCCCTTTGGTTCACTCTGACCGGCCCTTGTGGGGTTAATGGCAAATTACAAAATAAACACATTTTCTAATTTTACCTCATGCATGGACTAAAGCTGCATTTCTTTTATTTTGACGTTTTTTATTCACCTACATATAATGTGTACATCAGCACACACAATCTAAGGACCTTTATCTAACATGCCTATGAAGTGCACACAAAAAAAATAAAAAATAAAGAATAAATATAGCTGCAAGCAGCGATAAAGTGGCCAAAAACACCTCAAATCATGAACACAGCCTGCAATGTGTGTGAAATCTTGCAAGCACATTCCCACTAGGTCAAGGAACAGATGCCACCCTTCTCACATTGGTCTGTTATAGCGCCACCAGCGGGTCAACTTTTTTAACACCTTTTTGGAACAAAAGGCCTCAAATCATGCATGCAGCGTCCGATTGCGTCAGTAACGTCAAAGAGAACACTGCCTGCGATCTTGACATTTTGTACTATTATAGCCATTGTTTTCTGGCTTGAAGCGAGCCCACAATTGTTTCGAAGGAACAATATTTTCTAGTTAGTGTGGTTGCCCTAACAGGGCAACACACTATAGTTCTAGGGAGACTTTATTAAGTGTGCCTGCCGTGCAATGGCAAAACACTTATTGTACTCGCTCATACTTAAGCCGGACATACAGGTAGGCAGACATGGTTTCGCCCCAAAGTTTGGCACGCTACTAGTCCCGCACCATTTACGCCACCCTTGCAATATATACATCAAAACGTGCGGCTCGTTTGGGAATGGTGTGCTATTACCTTTCGTTCCGATCCGCCTTACAATGGCGACGTAATCGGCAAAAAAACAACGCTTAATTGTCCCCATTGACTTATAATGGGACAATGCAAGAAATCACATTCAAGTATTTTCTCTCGCAAAGCATAGGAGCTACAGTTTCAAATCTCGGAGAGGAGATTCATAATGATTGTAAGAATGAGTAGAAAAATAATTACATCACTCGCCCTCATGGTGGCGCTATAACGGCCAACTTTACGTTTTGCCCCGTAACTCTTGAACCGTAGATCGGAAAATTTAAATTCTTTTTTCCCTGGATTCCTTGGGTCGAGACGCATCTCCCGATATAGGCCACGCCCATTTGCGCCAGGATAGATTTTCCGCCATCTTGAATTTTCTCCAAAACACACTTTTTGCTCCTTTTCCCACTTATTTTCTTCAAATGTCACAAAAAGCGGTACACATGATCTATGAACCCATGCAATGAACATACTCAAGGGATATTTCGATAGTCCATACCGTTCGTTCGTAACACGCTTCCAAAGTTAGCGGGAGGGGCCCGTTTCCCAAACAATAGCCATAAATCACAAACAAATCGTCGAGTCAACACTGAATTTTAAACACAGGTTGCGGGTGGCATACTCAACGAATCCTCAAAAGCATTTCCACTCGGCCTCATGGTGGCGCTATTACGGTTCACTTGCCTCGTAACTGTTGAACCCTAGGTCGGAAAATTAAAATGATTTTTTCCCTGGATTCCTTGGGTCAAGACGCATCTCCCCATATAGGCCCCGCCCATTTGCGTCAGGATAGATTTTCCGCCATTTCGAATTTTCTCCAAAACACACTTTTTTGCTCCTTTTCCTACATATTTTCGTCAAATGTCACAAAAATGGGTACACTTGATCTAGGAACCCACGCAATAAACATAGTCAAGGGATATTTCGATAGTTCATACCGTTCGTTCGTAACGGGCTGCCAAATTTAGCGGGAGGGGCCCATTTGGCAAAAGATTGCCATAAATCACAAACAAAAGAATTTCAACCACAGGTCGCGGGTGGCATACTCAACATATCCCCAAAAGCATTTCCACTTCGACCCGTAGGGGGCGTCACAAACGTGCAAAACGTAACCGTTTCGTGCCAGAATGCGTTTTTCAGGTGCAACGACCCTCTCAAAACTTAACACAGATGACTTGGTGGATTGCCTCACCGTCCAAACTCTCCAAATTCTAGTTTATTCTTTCTTTCTTTCTTTCTAGATAAACTTTATTTCGGCGCGTTTCACCGCCCACAGTTTTTGCGCCACACTCGTGTCATATGTCAAATCGACCGGCTTCATCGGGAATCGTGTGCTACCATTTTGCTAAGAGAAAAGTTGTATCGTTTAATTGATATTAATTTATTAGTGAATTAAATTTCCCCATTGACTTATAATGGGAATCGCAAAAACTCACATTCAATTATTTTTCTCTCGCAAACCATAGGGGCTACAGTTTCAAAACTTGGAGAGGAGATTCATAATGATTTCAAGGATTAAATAAAAAAAAATGTCGTCAGTCGGCTTCATGGTGGCGCTATCCGTTGTAACTCTTGAACCGTAAATCGGAAAATTAAAATTCTTTTTCCCTAGATTCCTTGGGTTGAGACGCATCTCCCTATATAGGCCACGCCCATTTGCGCCAGGATAGATTTTCCGCTATCTTGAATTTTCTCCAAAACACACTTTTTGCTCCTTTTCCTACATATTTTCTCCAAATGTCACAAAAGTCGGTACACATAATCTATGGACCCATGCGATAAACATACTTTCTTTCTTTCTTTATACTTTATTTATTCAGGGGAGCCCATTGAGTGCAAGCACTCTTTTTCGAGGACACCCTGATCACAGCATATGACACAATACAAGCAATGAAAATAACACAATAATACAACATGCAATCAATCATAGTACACTGTTACAGATACATATTAAATTAAATGAAACAAGAACAGCCACTGGGTAGTGTACCTTCCAGTAGCACTTTGAATGTCTCTATTGAGGCCAGCCGAACCAATTTCAGCGAGTCCTGAAGTTTGTCCCATTTATGTGGAGCATAAAACATGAAGGCAGTCTTTCCTTGCTCACTACTCATAGGGGGGCAGGTAAATCTAATATGAGCATTATATTATATATAATTATTATATTATATTATAAAGAGCATTTAAAACCTCAGAATGAGTTACAGGTCTAAATGAGAAACCTGGTGGGGAGAAGTTTATCGGGATATTGTCATTGGCTTCCCAGCCAAGATCTGCGGGGGCTAGGTCGACAGGCTGCCTGTCAAAAATTTTACTCGAAAGTATAAAATGATGGCTAAAAACATTACAAATATCAGGTTTATTAAAAACAACTCCACTTTCACTATTTATTTGTGACGGGAGAGAGGAGGCAGGTCTGGCTTTTAAAGACTTAACAAATACCCCACTAAAAGGGTATTTGAAAGGTTTGTTAGTTAAAATTAAATCAATAAGGGTGGAATTTGAGGGGTTAATTGTGTTGGGTCTAGTGATGTGCTGAATGAGCTGGGACAGGTTTAGGTCTAAACAAATTTGCTTTAGTCGAGCTGACTTGCTAGTTAACCAGTCCAAATTCAGATCCGATAAAATAAGAACCTCTGAAGATACATATTTTGACAGTAACATACCAAATTCCTCTAGGGCCAAAACTGGTGCTGAGGGGGGGCGATAAGCACCAACAACTGTACAGTGGATGTCACCGCCCAGAGAAATATCTAAGACTATATATTCAACACGATTTGGGACCGCGATTTGGGAAGCGATATTTTGATAGTCCCTACCGTTCGTCCATAACAGGCTTCCAAAGTTAGCGGGAGGGGCCCGTTTCGCAATAAATAGCCATAAATCACGAACGAAATGTCCAATCAACATCAAATTTTAACCACAAGTCGCGGGTGGGATACTCAACGAATCCACAAAAGCATTTCCACCTCGACCCATAGGGGGCGCCACAACCGCACAAAACGTAACCATTTTGTGCCAAAACGCGTTTTTCAGGAGGAACGACCCTCTCAAGACGAAACAAAAACTATCTTGGGAGAGGCTTGACAATTTAATCGCCTTGTGAAATTTGTGGGAGGAGCCTAACCGTATCCTTACATCAAGAACGCAGGATCCCAACGGAACCTTTTCGAATCGCGCGTCGCACGGCCCCGACGGGAGAGGAGGTTCAAAATGCATACAAGGATTAACTGAAAAATAATTACATCATTTGGCTTCATGGTGGCGCTATAACAGCTCACTTTACGTTTCGGCTTATAACTTTTGAACCGTAGGTCGGAAAATTAAAATTATTTTTCCCTGGATTCCTTGGGTCATGACGCATCGCGACTGAGTATTTCCCGGTGAATCTGTGCGCAAAGGTGGGGGCCAATGGGCAAGGAGGGTTGCGAGCTTATGAGAAACAATACTAAAACTAGAAAAGAAAATTTCTAAGAAATTTTAAGTGTGCCTGCAGCTCGCTAAGTCTGTGCAACCTTGTGTAGCGGTTGGTGTTAGCATTAGCGTTATTAACATTAGCATTTTTTTGCATAAACGTTAACATTATTGTTCTTCATATGACACCACCCACATGTCTGTACGACAAACGGTTCACGAGAAAACGGGTCACTTCCTGTTTGGTGAGGGGCACTTCCTGTTTGGCGAAATAGGCCCCAATTAAGTTTAAGGACTCTTAATCTTGTCATTTGACGCAACCCGCGTGTCTGTATGACAAACGGTTCACGAGATCAAGGGTCACTTCCTGTTTGGTGAGGGGCACTTCCTGTTTGGCGAAATAGGCCCCAATTAAGGTCATGGACGATTAATGAATTAAAGCTGCAAGCAGCGATGACCGGGCCCTCGCAGCTCTACCCACGTCACAAGGCCAGCAGCCAATCAGAAACCAAACAGGAAGTCAGCCATTTCGACTAATTAGTGGCGTTTTGGCGCATTTTTGGCCGTTATCACGGGTCGCACTTTAACGACAGTTTTGTGAGAAAAAAACATTTTTTTGAGAAAAAAAAAGTTTTTTGAGAAAAAAACATTTTTTTGAGGAAAAAAAAAATTTGAGAAAAAAAAATTGAGAAAAAAAAAATTTGAGAAAAAAAATGTTTTGAGAAAAAAAAATTTGAGAAAAAAAATGTTTTGAGAAAAAAAATTTGAGAAAAAAAAAATTTGAGAAAAAAAAAATTTTGAGAAAAAAACATTTTTGAGAAAAAAAAAAATTTGAGAAAAAAAAAATTTGAGAAAAAAAAAATTGAGAAAAAAAAATTTTTGAGAAAAAAAAATTTTTGAGAAAAAAAGAATTTTGAGAAAAAAAAATTTTGAGAAAAAAAAAATTGTGACACCAGCCGCGAGTCTGTACGACAAACGGTTCATGAGTTATAGAGGCACTTCCTGTTACAGAGGGGGCGGGGCTTAATCAATTACAGCTCATCCCTATTGGCCGGAAAAAGACCAAAGTTGTGTGTGCATTTTAAAGTTTAAATCACGTTGCTAGGCAAAAGTATGGCAGAGTTATGTGGCGCCAAAGTTTCTGGGTTTTTTTCGGAGTCCCCCATTCTAAGTCAATGGGGTTTTTGGGCGTCGTTTTTTGCGAATTACATCGCAATCGTATCGCGGATCGGAAAGAAAAGTAATAGCACACCATTCCCGGCCGAGCCGCACGTTTTGATGTGTATATTGCGGGGGTGGCGTAAATCGTGCGGCAGTTATTACGTGCCGAAATTTCCCCCATTCTAAGTGAATGGGGTTTTTTGGCGTCGTTTTTTGCGAATTACGTTGCAATGGTAACGCGGATCGGAAAGAAAAGTAATAGCACACCATTCCCGGCCGAGCCGCACGTTTTGATGTATATATTGCGGCGGTGGCGTAAATTGTGCGGCAGTTATTACGAGCAGAAATTTGCAAGAACATTACTTACTTACTTACTGACTGACTTAAGTATGGCGGATTACAATAAGTGTTCTGCTATTGCATAGCAGGCACACTTAATAAGACCTTAAAACCTGGCGAAAACAGTTGCGTGCATTAGCGGAAGATGACGATAAAGGAAATCATTTAATGGAAAACATTAAATTAACTTCTGAAAAGCATACACAGCCTTAAAACATGGCAAAAACAGTTGTGTGCATTAGCGCAAGATTAGATGAGGATAAAGGAAACTAGAAGAGAAAATTTCTAAGAAATTTTAAGTGTGCCTGCAGCTCGCTAAGTCTGTGCAACCTTGTGTAGCGGTTGGTGTTAGCATTAGCGTTATTTCATTTGACGCAACCCGCGTGTCTGTATGACAAACGGTTCACGAGATCAAGGGTCACTTCCTGTTTGGTGAGGGGCACTTCCTGTTTGGCGAAATAGGCCCCAATTAAGGTCATGGACGATTAATGAATTAAAGCTGCAAGCAGCGATGACCAGGCCCTCGCAGCTCTACCCACGTCACAAGGCCAGCAGCCAATCAGAAACCAAACAGGAAGTCAGCCATTTCAACTAATTAGTGGCGTTTTGGAGCATTTTTGGCCGTTATCACGGGTCGCACTTTAACGACAGTTTTTTGAGAAAAAATTGTTTTGTGAGAAAAAAAAAATTGAGAAAAAAACTTTTTTGAGAAAAATAAATTTTGAAAAAAAAATTGTGTGAAAAAAAAATCTTGAGAAAAAAAAATGTGAGAAAAAAAAATGTTGAGAAAAAAATAATTTTGAGAAAACAATTTTGAGAAAAACATTTTTTGAGAAAAAAATAATTTTGAGAAAAAAATAATTGAGAAAAAATTTTTTTGAGAAAAAAAATTTGAGAAAAAAATTGAGAAAAAAAAATTTGAGAAAAAAAAATTTTGAGAAAAAAATTGAGAAAAAAAAATTTTGAGAAAAAAAAATTGAGAAAAAAAAAATTGAGAAAAAAAAAATTTTGAGAAAAAAAATATTTTGAGAAAAAAAATTTGAGAAAAAAAAATTTGAGAAAAAAAAATTTGAGAAAAAAAAAATTTGAGAAAAAAAAATTTGAGAAAAAAAAATTTGAGAAAAAAAAAATTTGAGAAAAAAAAAATTGAGAAAAAAAAATTGAGAAAAAAAGAAAAGGTATGACACCAGCCGCAAGTCTGTACGACAAACGGTTCATGAGTTATAGAGGCACTTCCTGTTTGGTGAAGGGCACTTCCTGTTAAAGAGGGGGCGAGGCTTAATCAATTACAGCTCATCCCTATTGGTTGGAAAAAGACCAAAGTTGTGTGAGCATTTTACATTTTAAATGACGTTGCTAGGCAAAAGTATGGCAGAGTTATGTGGCGCCAAAGTTTCTGGGTTTTTTTCGGAGTCCCCCATTCAAAGTCAATGGAGTTTTTGGGCGTTGTTTTTTGCGAATTACATCGCAATCGTAAAGCGGATCGGAAAGAAAAGTAATAGCACACCATTCCCGGCCGAGCCGCACATTTTGATGTATATATTGCGGGGGTGGCGTAAATCGTGCGGCAGTTATTACGTGCCGAAGTTTCCCCCATTCTAAGTCAATGGGGTTTTTTGGCGTCGTTTTTTGCGAATTACGTCGCAATGGTAACGCGGATCGGAAAGAAAAGTAATAGCACACCATTCCCGGCCGAGCCGCACGTTTTGATGTATATATTGCGGCGGTGGCGTAAATTGTGCGGCAGTTATTACGTGCAGAAATTCGTGGCGAAAGACTTAATTAAGTATGGCGGATTACAATAAGTGTTTTGCTATTGCATAGCAGGCACACTTAATCATTAAATGAAAAGGCTTCACCCACCTCGAGTCTATAACCTACTAAAAACTAGTGAACCGCGATCTTGCCACACGTGAATAATTGTGGTTGTAAACAATAACACAGACAATATAAATCCTTGTTGTGGGAAGAAAGGATATCATCATGGCCCCAAATAACTTTTAAATATCTTGCAATTGGCGACGAGTCTCTTACTAAATCGGCGAGATTACATTACATAACATAATACATAAAAGCTAAGCTATATAACCTCTCCATCATCAGCAATAGTCAGTGGTTCGTGTCCCCCACACTCCCAAGCCCCCACCGTTGCGCACAGATTCACCGGGAAATACTCGGTCGCGGGAACGCATGACGCATCTCCCCATATAGGCCCCGCCCATTTGCGTCAGGATAGATTTTCCGCCATTTTGAATTTTCTTCAAAACACACTTTTTGCTCCTTTTCCTACATATTTTCTCCAAATGTCACAAAAATCTGTACAAATGATCTCTGGACCCATGCGATAAACATATTAAAGTGATATGTCGATAGTCCGTACCGTTCGTCCGTAACAGGCTTCCAAAGTTAGCGGGAGGGGCCAGTTTTGCAATAAATAGCCATAAATCACAAACAAAACATACAGTCAACACCAAATTTTAACCACAAGTTCCGGGTGATATACTCATCAAATCTCCAAAAGCATTTCCACTTGGGGCGCCACAAACTCGCAAAACGTAACCGTTTCGTGCCAAAACGCGTTTTTCGGGGGGAACGACCCTCTCAAAACAAAACACAAATGTTAACCACAAGTTCCGGGTGATATACTCATCAAATCTCCAAAAGCATTTCCACTTCGACCCAGGGCGCCACAAACGCGCAAAACGTAACCGTTTCGTGCCAAAACACGTTTTTTCGGGGGGAACGACCCTCTCAAAACGAAACACAAACGATCTCGGAAGTGACGCGACAACGTAATCGCCTGCCGAAACTCGTGGGAGGAGCCTATTTCTTTAAAACAAGAAACCATATCCTTACATCAAGAACGCAGGATCCCAACGGCACCTTTTCGAATCGCGCGTCGCACGGCCCCGACGGTATCCGTCCCGACGTCCTCTCCCTCGGGCACCGGCGTTTTCCTCGGGGTCCCGGGGCGGGCAACCACACTCGCAATTTCACAAATTGCAAATTTTCTAGTTTATCTATCAGTCAGACATATCAAGTTCTCCTCAAAACTTCGGTTCCTTTCTACTCCTACATACTTAGACAGTAAATGAAAATAAAAACATCAATGTGTTCAGCTTACTGTGGCGCCGTGTGCTATTATTTTTTACAGCAATCGGCCAAATGGTGGCGCTGTAGGAAGCCTTCGAAAGTGCAAACTTTGAACAGGTATAGCTCATGCTCTGTTTGAGGTACAGCCATGAAACCTGTATACACTTATGCGTCTCCTCATGCCGAACAACTTTTACGCTCTGACTTTTGACCTCTGACCTTTAGATCCCCCAAAATTTTGAATTATATGAAACACAGTAAAAATCTATCTCCTCCTGGGATTTTGGCGTTACGCGCACAAAACCTTACGTGAACTTTGGACCAATACGGTCAAACTGATCAACCAGATTTTTTTTAAAGTGAAACATATCTATACTATAATTTTGCGAATGTCTGTCTGAGTGAGTGAGTGAGTGAGTGAGTGAGTGAGTGAGTGAGTGAGTGTCTGTCACAGCGTTTCTCCTCAGTGGCTGGAGCAATTGATCTGAAATCGCATCACCATTAGCATATGAACACACCTGACATAACTGTGAAGCCCGTTTGTCACTTTCACAAATCGTATGCTGTATATTAGCATTTTTATGCTGTATCTATATCTATTTAGCCTACAGTACCTTTTGTGACCACACATGTTAAGGGAGGGGCGCTGTTGTTCAGGCCATGCACAATCACACACAAACCCACACACACACACACACACACACACACGGGGGGGGGGGGGGGGGAGTGTGTGTGTGTGTGCAGGCGGGCGGGCGGGCGGGGGGGGGGGGGGGGGGGGGGGGTTCTGGCCCTGTTACAGATGTTGTCAAAAAATCATGCAGATCGGTACACAGTATCTCTGTAGCCGTTAAATGGAACGGGTACTTCTTACATTGATGCTCCTACATATTAGCATGCAAGCACCAGTTAAAGTTACTTTCCATCCCTCATATACTGTGTGCGCAGTGCACATCCCATAACCCACACACTGCACATCATTTCGGAGCTCATATCTTTGAACGGGTAAGGGCTAGTTTTTTAATAATTCACTGAATATTGCAGTTTTATGCAATTTATTCTTTTGCCTCTAAATCATACATGCAAAGTTACACGTTCATGGCATTTGGCAAAGATGTAGAGGGTTAGTCAAAATATCACTGAAACCAATCTTATTCCAATTGGCCAAAGGGGGGGCGCTATACGAAGCGTTTGAAAATTCAAACTTCAAATGGGCATAAGTCATGACTCGTTTCGTTTGAAGACATGCAACTTGCTTACACGCGTGCTTTGACTCAAGCGGAAGACATCTGTTGCGTCATTAACGTCAAAGAGAGCACTGCCTGCGATCTTGACATTTTGTACTTTTATAGCCATTGTTTTTTGGCTTGAAGCGAGCCAACAATTGTTTCGAAGGAACAATATTTTCTAGTGTGTTATTTTGTATTGTCAGACATATGTATATGTATGTAGTAGCAGATATATGGACAATGAAGTGACCAGATAATTTCTCAGAAATTCAGAATAAGTAACTGTTTTGTTTTAAAGAATATCATTTCCCACAATTATGCCTATCATCTTAGAGCTACTGTACAAATGTAATGAAAATGTCCAAATCAAACGATTGAATGACAAATACAATACAAAAAAAGTAACATTGAAGTTACAGCTTCTATGGCGCTTGTTTTTGCCGAAGAACAGAGCGCTTATTTGGATGGATTATCTCGGTAGCTCTCATTTCTAGCTCGAAGGGGAAGTTCTTGAGTGGTCGCTGCCAAAATGGCCCTGCCATTCTCCGGAGGGCACCAAAGGCCTCTAAAACCTAAGTAACTGCCAGGAGGAGTGTCTACACCTCAGTAACCACAGACTGGATTCTAAGACCTTTGTGTGGACCCCCAGAGAAAACTGTGGACAAAACATTCAAACTCCAGACTCTTGTAGAACCTCGATTTCTGATCTGGACCTTTGGAATTTCTTACAATGCATAAATAATGTCTCAGTTGTGGCTTGTATACTTAATCATTGACTTATTTCTCTTTCCCAGGTTGTGCTATTACTTCAATATCATCTCCCTCAGCATCGTCATTGCAAGTTGAATGGGACGCTGTCTCTGGTGCATATAGTTATATATTGGACCTCAGAGTTGTCAACTCAACACGCATAGCTCCAGTTATAGTGACTGTATACAGTACCACGTCAAAACAGGTCCAAGGACTGAGGCCAGGACGTTTCTATGAAGTAAAACTAAAGGCTATGGCGTTTTGGTCGATGTTGTGTGAAAACACGAGTACGGCATGGACAGGTACACAGAGAAAGGTTGCTTTCAAAATTAACATTGAAATAAAATGTAAGAGAAAGTGAAGCTTCACAACTAATTAACTATAAATCCTTGATATTACTTTCCTACAGTACCGGCCAGGTCCCAATTCACCCTTTCCGAAGCCATTTCCAGTACCTCGATAAAGTTTGAATGGTCCACCGTGACGGGGGCGGCCGAGTACATCTTGGTTTTGAGCGCCTTTAGAGGCACGGGTGCGCCGATCTACAACCAGAAGTTCACAACCACCAGTGCACAGGTGTCTGGTCTAATTCCATCCACAACCTACAGTTGCAATGTTTACTCCTCTAATAGTGCTGGCAATGGGACCAAGAGTGGATCTAAGACAATCACAACATGTAAGTCAGCACTGATGTTTTAATGATTATAGGCCCTATTGAATGAATTTATATTGTATTTAGAAGTTGCCCAAATACATAGGCCTACTGTTAGTTAATGCCAGTGTGCAAACTGTAAAATGTAAAGGGAAACTAGAAATGACACTTCATTGAGATTTGTAAATGGCGGGGAACTTGAAATGTACAGATTCAACAGCCCATATTCTCTCCTCACAGTGGTACAGCCACCAACGGGTGTGCAACTCGTGTCAACGGGGAAAAGCACTGCCACGGTCTCGTGGAATGCTTTGTCTGGCGTCCTGAAGTATGAAGTGAAACTCAGTGACAACAATGACCCCAGCGTCACCCCGGTCATCAGTAGAACCTCAGATACAACGATGGACCTCACTAATCTGCAGCCTTGCTCCAATTACACTGTCGGCGTGTCATCAGTCAACGACTTCCTGGTGGCCGGCGAGCCTGCCAACATCTCAAACACAACCCAGAGTGAGCATTTCATCATTTGATTAGCACGGTTTCTCCAAACTGCATTGCAACAAGCTTGTTGCAGTGTTTTATCAATCAACCAGTCAATCTGTTAACCAACATTGCTGCAGTGCTGCCATAGACCCCGTCCATGGCTTGAGCACTGTGTACATTGTGTAGAACCAGGGGATGTTAATTTAACCCATCAAGACCTGATTCTACAAATGCTTTCTAACAGTTTTCTGAAAAACCTATGCTGCTACATCAGTGGTTCTCAAACTTTTTCATGTCAAGGATCCCCAGAATGATGATGTGCATATAAAAGTATGCAGATTCTTTCTAAATTAAATGTACTATGGACATTCCCTCTCCCTCCTCTCTTCATCTTCCTACCACAAAAATGCACTATCCTTTTTCATTAAAGCTCTGTTTATGTTTCTCCTCCCCTCACAGCCATAGACAAAGTCAGTTCGATCTCCGTGTCATACATCTGTACGACGAGCACGGTGACGGTGACCTGGGGAGCGGTGTTTGGGGCCAACTCCTACAAGGCCCTGGTCATCGACGGCACGGGCGCAGAGCTCAACTGCACCTCCGCCTCCACTATTTGCAACATCACCAGTCTGAAGTGCGGGGAGAAGTACCAGGTCAACATCACAGCCATCTCCGACGACTGCACGAGCCTCTCCAACACCACCACCCTCTTCGACACAGGTGTGTGTGTGTGTGTGTGTGTGTGTGTGTGTGTGTGTGTGTGTGTGTGTGTGTGTGTGTGCAGGGGTGTCGCACCAGATTCCCTGGGGCCTGGGTACAAGGATTCACCACGGGCCCCCCATGAGCTTTTTCATGTGAAGGACCCCCAAAATGATATGTATTTGGCCACAGACCCCGATCTCAAAATATTTAGTTCCAGGGACCACCCAGAAGCAAGATTTGAGTTACAAATGTTTGCTTAAAAAATACATATATTCCAAGATTTGCACACATTTTCACGGCTTTTCCAAAAATAGCAGATCTACAAGCTCACAGCGCGGCACCAAGTGAAAAAAGTAAAAAATAATTCCAGGCCCCTGTTACGTTGGGCCCTAGTAACTCAGTCCCACTTCCCCCCCACCCCCTTGTGACACCCCTGTGTTTATGTGTGTGCATGCGTGCGTGTTTGTTTTTTGGGCCGGGGGATACACCATCACATGGACTGGTCAACATGGCAGTGTCACTTCCACGTACTTTCATTCATGCTTTGTTCTCAGTGTTGTGTTCCTGTTCCCGTCACCTGCCTCACACTGTGATTTCTGTACATCTCTGTACATCGTCTCACACGTCGTTACTGTAAGCTCCCGTCAAAACCGACCCTCGTCGTCAAGTCAGTCCATTGGGAGCTGGCTCAGGTTCCTTCTGTGGTGTCCTGTGTTGTTTTCCCATCTTTAGCAGAGGAACACACCCTGTCATTAAGCCACCGGGAGCTGATCTAGAGTTCTCTGTGGGTCATTGAAGTGAGGGTCAGCCGTAGCTTTAAGCCTGGAAAGTGAAAAGGTTCCTATAGTCTCCTAGTCTGTGTGCTTACGACAGACGTTTATGTTTTAAGTAGACAATAGAGGCCGTCCACAAAAGGAGACAGTTTCTTTGTAGGCTGAATTAGATAACTCGCGGACAATGGGTTTCAGTGGTGGAAACAGTCTCAGTTGGTTTGGTGGTCTGGTGATGAAGACTCATATTGAGATTTGCATTAGATAGTAGATACTGTACAGCCTGAGAGACATGTAGTTTATTTGTCATCAGTGGATTGTGTACATAATCTTTGGTCATATATTTTTATACTGACAATGGAGTGGCCTACTGTGGACTGGATCAAGAATAACTGTGCAAAAAAGTGGGACAATGTGATCAAGCTTTTATTTTATTCAATGTTTACATAGCTAGAAAGGTACCACACTCATAAGCTCTCCAATCACATACGACCACACTCCTAAACGTTCTCTCTGTGTAGTTTATTTAACCACATTACTCAATTATCAATGAACAAACTCCCTCCCCAGAGAGTAGCATTTAGGGTTACACCAAGTCAATATGTCATTCAATACAGGTTCATACCGGTATGTATTGTATCGTATTCTTTTAATTCTGTGTGTATTCTGTCAGTTCATCTATTATCATGCTTGTTTTGTTTAATACAACTAGCCTACAGCCCCTTGGTGTGAAGCAGACAGATGCTTGTTGACGCCCATTTGTGATGTAAATCGCATCACAGGACTACAGGCCAAAATTTGGGGAAATATTTTAAACATTTGGGGATTATGAGAAGTAGAGACACATTTGAAGGTGATAAAGTTGATGTTGGGCAAGGTACATGCGTTATTGATTTTTGTATTATGTTTTTTAGACAATTGAACAACTGCTGAACGTGGAGTTACAGATGGAAACACACACAAACACACAAACACACGGGGCGATTCTAATTAAGGTTGTGGGATAGCATTTTGTAGGACCTGCTTTGGGTGGTTTGTGAAATCAGAGTTTGTCCTGCTTGGATGATTTTAGAGTGTCACATGAGCTGCTGAGCCACGCTACCAAACACAATATATCATTGCATGACTGAAATAAATAGATTTAATATTGACGAGGGTGTATGATTGAACACCATTCAAACAATGTGTAAATAGAATATGTTATTATAGTGTCCTGCACCACAAGGTGCCCAGCCCACACAGGGTTACAAGACACTCACAACAACATTAACATACAGTAAATGTCCACAAACAGAATACATGAACTAAACATAATTTGATTGTCCAGGCTTTGAGTTCCAGATACTGTACATTGTTCTCCGTCACAACTGCCATGCCTTCTCTATGAATTTTACTAAAACAAAAACGTACTTACTGTAAGGCAGTGGCGAAATTAGACCTTATTCCCCATGGGTTTTCAGATCAAGGGGGCCCTGATCAAAGGGGCCCGGGTCTGTTGTCTTTGCGCGATTTAAGCGCAAACTACAATGATTAATCCACAGATTAGGAAAGTAGGGCCCTGGGACCCCTAATATATTGGAAATTACAAAATATATATAATATCCTAGTATGAATTTATGTAGATATGGGCGCATTTTTTTATTTAGGCCTATTAAAAACAAAATTTATTTTCGCCACTAGGGGGGGCCCTTGGGTTTTTAAAACCCAAAAACCCTATCAAATTACGCTTGTGCTTTAAGGCCAACTTAACATATTTATCCCGGATTTTTTTTCTTCCTTTGTACAGTAGACATTGAAAAACTAAATTAAACTCATCCTCCACAACTCCCATGTCACAAAGAACACACAATCGCTGTGGTAACAAATTGTCTCTCTTCTCTGTTGTTCATATAGTTCCCTGTTCACCGGCTAATCGCAAGGTATTATACAGAGAATGTGCCAGCAATGTGGTCGTATACAGCTGGGAGGCCACCAACAACACCATCTACTACGTGGCCAAATCTGTGAGCAGCAGTGGGAAGGTTTTTGAGTGCAGGACCGCCGAAACGGCATGTAACTTCACCGACACTCACTGTGGTCTATCCTACAATTACACTGTGTACGCCAAAAGCACAGAGTGTGACAGTGAAGTCAGCCCCATATTAACAGTACCTGCCAGTGAGTATCCATTTAACCCATTTAGAACGGGTACACATTGTTGTGTATCATTATTTTATGCTTTAACTATTGAAAAAAGATATACAAGCTCACAGCACGGCACCGAGTGCCGCGCTGCAAGCTTGTAGATCTGCTATTTTTTTTAAATCGTGAACATTTGAATTTGAATCCTTCTAAGATTTTTTTAAAAACCTATGTTTCTATGTCAGCAATCTGGCTAGCCATCATCAAAGAAAAGGTCCTTTTCACTTAACTGGAGCACAGTTAGTCTGTTCTTGAGAGGCTACTATGTCAGTGGTTCTCAAACCTTTTCATGTGAAGGACCCCCAAAATGATATGAATTTGGCCACGGACGCCCATCTCAAAATATTTAGTTCCAGGGACCACCCAGAAGCAAAATTTGAGTTACTAACGTTCGCTTTGAAAATACATATATTCAAAGATTTGCACATATTTGCATGACTTTTTCAAAAATAGCAGATCTACAAGCTCGCAGTGCCTTGTGACCTTGTATATCTGCTATTTTTCACTGGTTAAAGCATTCAATAATTCTAGGCCTAAAAAGGTTCACTTTTAGTAAACTCTCTAACTTATTATCCTCCTTACACAGAAGGATGGACGTTCAGATTAAATCTGAATATATATGACGTTTTTTGTTCCTCCTCCCCTTCTCTCTCCTCTACTAGCTCCATGCAGAGCAACAAATGTGATTACATCATCAGACTGCCAGTCTGACAACCTGACCTTAAGCTGGGATGTTGCGGCCGGTGCAGGATCTTACCTGGTGGAGGTTAAGGGGAACAGAGGAGATGAATATACTTGTAGCACTACTGGCACCACCTGCATAGTGGCTGGTGTTCCATGCGGTGAACACCTCAGCGTGTGGGTCACCGCCTTTGACGATGCCGGTGTATGTGCCAACAGGGTGCTGGGACAAGCGGCTGTGACTGGTAGGCACTAGAAAATACGACTGCACCATTTCCAGTACTGTCAACCATTTAATATCATGCATGGGTGCTGAGGCTTTTGGTGGGCTTCTACTTTGCAAACTTGTTTACTGCTATATTGTGATGATGTTGACGAATACCTCTCTCTCTTCCAGCACCCTGTCAACCCACAAACGTGTCCATGGCAGTGGGCTGTAACCAGAATTCTGCAACATTTAACTGGACAATAAGCAAGGGAGCTGTGTTCTACATGGCCCTGGCTCAGCATGCCAACGGCATCGTGCGCAGCTGCAATTCAGCATCGACAAATTGTATCGTTGAGGGCCTTGAGTGCGGGACAACTTACGATGGCACCGTCATCGGCACTAACTTCAGGTGCAACAGCACCGTTAATGAGACGGTGTCGTTTACAACAGGTAGGCCAGCAGGACGATAAGATTTTATAAATGAGTGTCCGAATTCATGGAAATGTGTCTTTTGCATCACATGCTCCAGAAATCATGACAATGTCATCATACCATGTCAAAACATCATCTAAAATGTAAAACACAAATGATTTCTTTATGCATCTAACATACATATATTCATATCCATGCCTTCAAAGTGTCACATTGTCGCACACACCCAAAGAAGAGCATATCCTCATGCAAAGTCCATGAACTTCAGTGAACAACCTTCATATAGTCAGGGTCTCCTGAACTAAAATGTTGGCATAGAATAGTTGGATTGATTGTGACATGAAGAAATGCTATATGGTTAAGAATGATGTATCTTTTTACTCATTGGAATATCTGAAAGAGGTTTTGCTACAATGCAATAGCACAACAAAAACTCCTATTGCCGTATGCCATTTGAGTTATAATTTTTTTTAAAGCTATAACTATTCCTAATTCTTCCTGCCTCCTCTCCAGGACCCTGCACTCCAAGCAGCGTTCAAGCGGTCGCAAACTGTACGTCCAATCACGTCGATATAAGCTGGGAGAACCTGGGAGAACAGCCCACAGGCAGCTACACCGCAGTCATACAGGACCACAGCAGCGCTCAACTCAACTGCACCTCCAACACGGTCAACACATGTGAAATCCTTTCAGTGCCCTGTGGGAATACGTATAACGTCACTGTCACCTACACTGATGGATTGTGTTCCCCCGCCTCAACGCCGATCAACCTGAACTCAGGTACTGGAGTCGGCTTGCTTAAGGACAGGCGCCTGTGATTGAGCAGTTGCCTTGTAAACAACATTTCAGTCTCTATTTAAATTGTTTCAATATCATTCAGTCATTCTTTTTCATTTTTTGTCCTTCCTTTTTTTACGCACGAGATAATGTTTTACAAAAAGATAGCACTGTTTGGAATGACTCATGAGAATGTGATTGTGATTGATTGCTTAACTTTATTAAGATCAATGTATGTTGAGATTCACAAGTAGGCTATGATTAATTTGCAGATAAGGTAGGATGTAGTCTGCTCCCTAAATGCGAGAAGCAATTAATTTTAAATAACTGTGCGAGAAGCAATTAATTTTAAATAACTTAACCGATCATTTCTCCTTATTTGATGTCCCATTCAGTCCTGTGTGCCCCAGAGAGTGTTAGTGCCAGTCTGGCGTGTCCCAACTCAGCCAATGTGACCTGGGTAGGAAGCTCCAGTGCCACAGCTTACAATGTGACAGCAGTGGATCAGAATGGACACATACATTACTGCTACGCCAACAGTACCAGCTGTCACATACCCAACTTGCACTGTGGCCAGAACTATACCATCATAGTGACACCGTATGCTGACTTTTGTGCTGGGAATCCCAGCAGTCCTTATCACTTCACTGCAGGTACGCAGCGATACACACAATATGAAACCCATCTATGGATCTGAACAGTCTCCACTCTCAAGCTCAACACACTGTACCTTTTATTTGATTAGTTCTATGAAACATGAAATAGAATAATATTTCTTTCTCTCCACTTCTTCCCGCCATCTCTCCAGGTCCCTGCCCTCCCAGTAATGTTCATGTTTCTACAGAATGTGGGGCCAGCACAGTGTCCTGGTCCCCTGTTCCAGGAGCAGAATCATACATAGCAACAGCAACAGCACCTGATGGACACACCCATCGTAGCTCAAGCTCTGCAAACTCCTGCTCTTTCACTGATCTACACTGTGGTGAAAACTACTCTGTCACTGTTGTAGCCGTTGATAGAGGTTGTCACAGTGAGCCAAGTTCAGCTGTGGTACTGACAACAGGTGAGAAGATGTTCACCAAAGACGCTGTATCTCTGCTTTAGATTTTTTTGTCCCCTCCCCCTGGGAGCCAATTTAGACTGAATGGCTTAATATTTAGATGTGGACAAGTGCATGGAAGGCAAAGATAAGTTAGTTACCCACAATGCAAAATCCTTTGAGAATTATGTTCTTTTTCTTTTTTCCTTTTTTTTTTTTTTTACAACACCTTGCTCTGTTAGTTTATCATATTATTGCTGTGTAAAGTTTAACTCTGTATCCATCCTCTCTTTGTAGTGCCATGTGTTCCTACCAACGTCTCGGTATCTCCTGACTGTATCAGCAGCACTGCTGTTGTGTCCTGGTCTGCCAGCAAGGGGGCAGTACAGTACTCTGTTTCTAGCTGGGGTAGTCAAGGCAATGCCACCTGCCCGTCCTCTGATCTCAACTGTACTCTTAGCATCACCTGTGGCTCCAACTACAATGTAGCGGTGAAGGCTATTAATGGAAACTGCTCCAGTGCCCCGAGTGAGACCCTGACATTCAGCTCTGGTAAGACAGAGAACATAGCCTACTGTAAGACAAAGACAATGTAATGCTACTTTTGACCTCTAGAGTGCATCCTTTGTTTATTTAAAAAGATTAATAATTTCAAATTTAGGTTGCGCTGCTACAGTTGGTACAGTAAGGACAAGTGACTTAATTGCTGAATTAATTAATCTCCTAATGTAAAATGTATGAAAAAGACAAATTAAGGTTCTAAAATTATGTAACTTTTGCACGTTATTCCATGCATATAATGTAAAAAATAATTTAGCAACCATGTGTTTTACTTTTTTCTCCTCCCAGTCCCGTGTGCTCCAGTGAATGTTAGTGCCAGTTTGGCATGTCCCAACACAGCCCATGTGACCTGGGTAGCAAGCCCCAGTGCCACAGCTTACAATGTGACAGCAGTGGATCAGGATGGACACATACATTACTGCCACACCACCAGTACCAGCTGTGACATACCCAACTTACCCTGTGGCCAGAACTATAACATCACAGTGACACCATATGCTGACTTATGTGCTGGGAATCCAAGCAGTTCTTATCACTTCACTGCAGGTAAAAAGATGGACCAAGACTTAAAATCTAAAAGCTATGTACTAATCTGAACAGTCTCCAACAGACTAATTTGATCAGACTAATTAACTCATTTTGCGCCGAACCCGAGAATACTCGTGAAAAATACTCGAAAAGTACATGGTGCCGATCCCGAGTATACTCGTGAAAAGTAATATATTACTGTAACGGCGGGTATCCTACCGAGTACAATGGCGGAAGGTCCCGAGTCCATCTCCGTCGCTGATTTATCCTCATCACGGCTCCACGGGCACAAAATAGTAATCCCATAACATTGAGGTGGACGGGGGATCTCATCTTTAATGTCCATTATCTCAAAACTAC
Source organism: Nannobrachium achirus (assembly GCF_963921795.1). Taxonomy (NCBI): domain Eukaryota; kingdom Metazoa; phylum Chordata; class Actinopteri; order Myctophiformes; family Myctophidae; genus Nannobrachium; species Nannobrachium achirus. The sequence continues at coordinate 58,611,935 of NC_137825.1, forward strand.
ACTTTAGAAGCGAAGATGGAGGCAGATGCTCGCTTATAAAGCACATGTTGGAAAGCACCGATCCGATCCACCATGGCACCACGTAAACATGATCGCTTCCTGTGAATGACGCGATGACGTCAGACCGGAAGTGTTTACACTATGGACTTCTGGCCTTCAAAATAAGACAACGGTAGTGAATGGGGCCGGGGGGAGGCACGCTGGACATTTTAACCCGTTAATGTCAGGAGCACTAAATGGGTTTTAAGATATGCTCAACATACTTTCTCTTTCTCGACTTCTTCCTTCCATCTCTCCAGGTCCCTGCCCTCCCAGGAATGTTTCTGTTTCAACAGAATGTGGGGCCAGCACTGTGTCCTGGTCCCCTGTTTCAGGAGCAGAATCATACATAGCAACAGCAACAGCACATGATGGACACAACTACACCTGTAGCTCAAGCTCTGCAAACTCCTGCTCTTTCACTGGTCTACACTGTGGTGAAAACTACTCTGTCAGTGTTTTAGCTGTTGACAGAGGTTGTCACAGTGAACCAAATGTATCAGTTGAACTGAAAACAGGTGAGAAGAAGCTCAACAATGCGGCCCACAGGAATACTGATATATTATTGGTTTCAGCTGTTATAATTCCAAACGTGCTAACATGACCAGCTTTAATTACTTCTGTCTACTGTATATTAGTAGCTTAATGACTAGTAGCCAATGCCTTTGTATTTAAGTTTATAAAGTTAACAAAGAAGATATAAATGCATTTGAAATGAAATAAAAAACATATTTTTCAGGTTTCTAATTAAAAAATAGCAAAAATAGTAGATCTACAAGCTCAAAACGTGTCGCAGTGCGATGCGTTTTGAGCTTGTAGATCTGCTATTTTTGCTATTTTTGACTGTGTATGCATTGTGGCCCTCTGGAGTGTGTGTGAAAATATAGTGGCCCTCTCCAGCATCAAAATTACCCACTCCTGATTTAGAGCTACAAATCATGCTGTGACAAAAATTACACTTGGGGAATTTTGAATTTGTAATATAGTCTCCAATACCCAACATTACATTTGTTTTGGTAAGTTTAGTTTAACATATTATTTCTGTGTGTAATGTTCAACTCTGTATCCATCCTCTCTTTGTAGTGCCATGTGTTCCTACCAATGTCTTGGTATCTCCTGACTGTATCAGCAACACTGCTGTTGTGTCCTGGTCTGCCAGCAAGGGGGCAGTACAGTACTCTGTTTCTGCCTGGAGTAGTCAAGGCAATGCCACCTGCCAGTCCTCTGATCTCAGTTGTACTCTTATAAACATCACCTGTGGCTCCAACTACACTGTAGACGTGAAGGCTTTTAATGCGAACTGCTCCAGTGACCCGAGTCTGCCCCGGACATTCAGCTCAGGTAAGACATGACATGGTGAATATTATATACCCACCAAAAACAATGGCAATGTAATCATGCTTTTGACCTTTTGGGTCTAATCGTGCTCTCTTCAGGTATATTTGAGTGTAATTAATGGATACAAATGTAGGTATGGATGAATGACTTACATAATTAATGAATCTATCCCATGAAGGAACATTCAAGTAAAAGACAAATTGAGTTGTAACAGTGCGTGATTGTGTTGATCATTGAGAATGTCGCTGTATTTCTTAAATTTCCTTTTCCTCCATATACAACCAACTTTTTAATTATTTTTATATATTTGTCTCTTCCCAGTCCCGTGTGCCCCAGTGAATGTCAATGCCAGTCTGGTGTGTCCCAACACAGCCCATGTGTCCTGGGTAGGAAGCTCCAGTGCCACAGCTTACAATGTGACAGCAGTTGGTCATGATGGACACATACATTACTGCTACACCACCAGTACCAGCTGTGACATAACCAACATACCCTGTGGCCAGAACTATACCATCACAGTGACACCATATGCTGACTCATGTGCTGGGAATCCCAGTATTCCTCATCACTTCATTGCAGGTAGTTAGACTCCAACAGACTAATTTGGATGAGACTAAATCAAATTTCTCAACTTGCTTTTTATTTAATTGGTTCAAGAGGACATGAAAGGGAATACTTTTGCTTTCTCTCCACTTCTTCCCTCCATCTCTCCAGGTCCCTGCCCTCCCAGCAATATTTCTGTTAATACAGTATGCAGGATTAGCACAGTGTCCTGGTCCAATGTTTCAGGAGCAGATATAAACATAGCAACAGCAACAGCACATGATGGACACACCCAGACCTGTAACTCAAGCTCTGGAAACTCCTGCTCTTTCTCTGATCTACACTGTGGTGAAAACTACTCTGTCAGTGTTGTAGCTGTTGACAGAGGTTGTCACACCGGACCAAGTTCAGCGGTGGAACTGAAAACAGGTGAGATGATGGTCACCAGTGACTGTGTACTGCTGTATTGATTAGATTAATGAAATTCCTTATTTAAATGAATGTCCTTATTAACCTCTTTCTCTTCCCAGTCCCATGTGCCCCGGTGAATGTTAGTTCCAGCCTGGTGTGTCCCAACTCAGCCCATGTGTCCTGGGTAGCAAGCTCCATTGACACAGCTTACAATGTGACAGCAGTGGGTCATGATGGACACATACATTACTGCCACACCACCAGTACCAGCTGTGACATACCCAACATGCCCTGTGGCCAGAACTATACCATCACAGTGACACCATATGCTGACTCCTGTGCTGGGAATCCCAGTATTCCTCTTCACTTCATTGGAGGTACACAGAGAGAACAAGAGTTAAAATCTAAAAGCGATGTACTAATCTGAACTGTCTAATTTGATCAGCTAATTAAGATTGGCTCAACATACTTTTTCTTTCTCTCTCCACTTCTTCCCTCCATCTCTCCAGGTCCCTGCCCTCCCAGCAGTGTTTCGCTTTCTACAGAATGTGGGGCTAGCACAGTGTCCTGGTCCCCTGTTTCAGGAGCAGAAACATACATAGCAACAGCAACAGCACATGATGGACACAACTACACCTGTAACCCAAGCTCTGCAAACTCCTGCTCTTTCACTGATCTACGCTGTGGTGAAAACTACTCTGTCAGTGTTGTAGCTGTTGACAGGGGTTGTCACAGTGAGCCAAGTGTATCAGTTGAACTGAAAACAGGTGAGAAGAAGCTCAACAAAGAAACATGTAATTCTGCTTTTGACCTGATACATGTAGATAGTTTTTGGCTGAGAGTCGACTTATTTCGAATTTACGTCTTAGAATCTAGGCATGGATGAATGTGTGAATTGAGTGAAGGGAGGAAGGAGGAATATTTTTGCCACCCCACAACTTAAAATACAAACATGTACTTTTTCCACATGACAGCTGGCCCCACTCCCTCTACTGATGATTTAGAGCTTCAAATCATGTTGTGACAATTATTACACTTGGGGAATTTTGAATTTGTAATACAATCTACTGTACCTTTAGGTCAGCATATTATTTCTGTGTAATCTTTAACCCTGTATCCATCCTCTCTTTGTAGTGCCATGTCCTCCTACCAAGGTCTTGGTATCTCCTGACTGTATCAGCAACACTGCTGTTGTGTCCTGGTCTGCCAGCAAGGGGGCAGTACAGTACTCTGTTTCTAGCTGGGGTAGTCAAGGCAATGTCACCTGCCAGTCCTCTGATCTCAACTGCACTCTTACAAACATCATCTGTGGCTCCAACTATACTGTAGCGTTGAAGGCTATTAATGGGAACTGCTCCAGTGACCCGAGTCCGCCCCTGACATTCAGCTCTGGTAAGACTTGAAGAATATTATGTAAATCCACAAAAAAACAATGGCAGTGTAATGTTGGTTTTGACCTCTTGGGTCTAAGTAATCATGCTCTCTTCAGGTATATTTGAATGTAATGACTGGATACAAATGTAGGTATGGATGAATGACTTATTTTCTGAATGGATTAATCCTATCCCATGAAGGAACATTCAAGTAAAAGAGAAATGCATTTGTAACAGTGCATGATTGTGTGGATCATTGAGATCATTTCTTAAATTTCCTTTTCCTCCACATACGACCAACTTTTTAATTATTTTTATATATTTGTCTCTTCCTAGTCCCGTGTGCCCCAGTGAATGTCAATGCCAGTCTGGTGTGTCCCAACACAGCCCATGTGTCCTGGGTAGGAAGCTCCAGTGCCACAGCTTACAATGTGACAGCAGTGGGTCATGATGGACACATACATTACTGCCACACCACCAGTACCAGCTGTGACATACCCAACATGCCCTGTGGCCAGAACTATACCATCACAGTGACACCATATGCTGACTCCTGTGCTGGGAATCCCAGTATTCCTCATCACTTCATTGCAGGTAGTTAGACTCCAACAGATTAATTTGGATGAGACTAAATCAAATTTCTCAACTTGCTTTTTATTTAATTGGTTCAAGAGGACATGCAATGGAATCATTTTGCTTTCTCTCCACTTCTTCCCTCCATCTCTCCAGGTCTCTGCCCTCCCAGCAATATTTCTGTTAATACAGTATGCAGGATTAGCACAGTGTCCTGGTCCAATGTTTCAGGAGCAGATATATACATAGCAACAGCAACAGCACATGATGGACACACCCAGACCTGTAACTCAAGCTCTGGAAACTCCTGCTCTTTCTCTGATCTACACTGTGGTGAAAACTACTCTGTCAGTGTTGTAGCTGTTGACAGAGGTTGTCACACCGGACCAAGTTCAGCTGTGGAACTGAAAACAGGTGAAATGATGGTCACCAGTGACTGTGTACTGCTGTATTGATTAGATTAATGAAATTCCTTATTTAAATGAATGTCCTTATTAACCTCTTTCTCTTCCCAGTCCCATGTGCCCCGGTGAATGTTAGTGCCAGCCTGGTGTGTCCCAACTCAGTCGATGTGTCCTGGGTAGCAAGCTCCAGTGCCACAGCTTACAATGTGACAGCAGTGGGTCATGATGGACACATACATTACTGCCACACCACCAGTACCAGCTGTGACATACCCAACATGCCCTGTGGCCAGAACTATAACATCACAGTGACACCATATGCTGACTCCTGTGCTGGGAATCCCAGCAGTCCTCTTCACTTCATTGGAGGTACACAGAGAGAACAAGAGTTAAAATCTAAAAGCGATGTACTAATCTGAACTGTCTAATTTGATCAGCTAATTAAGATTGGCTCAACATACTTTTTCTTTCTCTCTCCACTTCTTCCCTCCATCTCTCCAGGTCCCTGCCCTCCCAGCAGTGTTTCGCTTTCTACAGAATGTGGGGCTAGCACAGTGTCCTGGTCCCCTGTTTCAGGAGCAGAAACATACATAGCAACAGCAACAGCACATGATGGACACAACTACACCTGTAACCCAAGCTCTGCAAACTCCTGCTCTTTCACTGATCTACACTGTGGTGAAAACTACTCTGTCAGTGTTGCAGCTGTTGACAGGGGTTGTCACAGTGAGCCAAGTTCAGCGGTGGAACTGGAAACAGGTGAGATGATGGTCACTAAAGTCACTCTGTTATTGCGACCGTAGGTCGCATTTACTACCAAAACCTCCACCGGCTGTCCGTCTGTCCGTCAGTCACACGTCACACTTTTGCCCTGCTCATATCTCCACAACCATTGCCCCCATCCATGCCAAATTTTGCACACACACTCCTTACCTGCCAAACTACAACCTCCAAGGACCCCCGGAGATCCAGGGACCCCCAGGTCCCTGGGGGACCCCCAGTTGTAAACAATGACCAAATATGCAAAAATGACCAAATGACCACCCCAACGGGGCTGCTCACAGGGAATTCCTGGGGACCACCCACTCCTGGTGCTCCAGAACGGATGCAAAAGTGGTGACACCCCCAGTGGAGGACCCCCTCCACTGCAGCTCACATAAAATGCCGTAACTCGGGCTAGGAGCGTCCGGGAGAGCCGGGGCCGGTACCTATTCGTCCGCCAAGGCAACGCGGAGACCCCACCCCTCATTTCTCACATGGCCCTCTTCTAGCGCCACCATGAGGCCGATTCTTGCAAAACACATTTTTGGACACTGCTCCTACAATTTTTGCCCTAAAATCACACAAATCGGTACACAGTATGTTTACACTCATTTCATCAACTTGGATCTGTCCCATATTGCGCCACCTTCAGGCCGATTTTTAAAACACATTTTTGGCCACTGCTCCTACAGTTTTTGCCCTAACATCACGCAAATCGCTACACAGTATGTCTACACTCATCCCATCAACATGAATCTGTCCCATATAGCGCCACCTTCAGGCCGATTTTTAAAAACACATTTTTGGACACTGCTCCTACAGTTTTTGCCCTAAAATCACGAATATCACTACACAGTATGTCTACACTCATGTCATCAACATGGATCAGGAAGATTTTGGAAAAACACATTTTTGCCCTATTTGTGACGGTCGCTTATCTCCCGATTAGGGAGACTTACTGGTCCTTATTTTGTTTTTGTTATACTTGTTGAGTCAGTTAAATAGATCGAATGTCTTAAAATCTAGATTTGGATGAATTAATTGAGTGAAGGAAGGAAAGAATGAATAGTTTGCCACCCCAAAAATATGTTTTAGGCAATATGAATACAAAGTAAACACATACTTTTCCCACTTTGCACATAAATATCATCTTTTGCCCCATTTCCCCTACCTGAATCGGAGATTTAAATCTTATGACAAAATTTCGCTTGAAATGTTCTGTTTATGAAGTTTTTCATATGATATCTTGGACTTACGTCAAATGTTTGTTATTGGTTTTATTACGTTTTTGGAACATATTATTGCTGTGTTGTGTTCAACTCTGTATCCGTCCTCTCTTTGTAGTGCCATGTGTTCCTACCGGGATCTCGGTATCTCCTGACTGTATCAGCAACACTGCTGTTGTGGACTGGCACATGGCAGTGTCTGCCGGCAAGGAGCCAGTATATTACTCTGCTTCTGCCTGGAGTAGTCAAGGCAATGCCACCTGCCGGTCCTCATATCCTGATCTCAACTGTGCTCTTAACATCACCTGTGGCTCCAACTATACTGTAGCCGTGAAGGCTTCTAATGGAAACTGCTCCAGTCCCCTGAGTTCGCCCCTGACATTCAGCTCAGGTAAGACATGGAGAACATAATTTTGTATACACACCAAAATCATTTGTCAGACATGTTAAACACTATCCGGTAATCCCAATACTTGCTCTTTTTTAATCCTTTTGAAACTGTTTTTTAACCTTGTTGTATTTAAGTGCTTCACAATGATGTTTCATGTGAAAGTAGGCTATTGCTTGGTGCAACATGTTTAAAAGGTTGGAATACCTCCAAACCAGGGGTGTAGTTGTCCCGATTTAAAATGAAGCAAACACAGAACTGAAAGTTCCTATGATTGGCCGCCAGTTGCGCTTTTCTGGCACCAGAAGTAACATGTTCTCCATAGGATTCCTTTCATTTCCCCAGAACTTTTACATTTGATTTTCTTACCTTAATAAATATTGTCATAAATACTTTATGGTTCCTGTCGCTAGTTTAAAGCCTCGTTTCACCATGATATGCGTTTTGTGAAAATATGGTCCAATTTATGTTATATTTGATGTTATAGTAGGCTATGCTGTAGGAGGGGCTTGTGATCATAGGCTTGTGATGGTTCTTCTTCGTGTGTTTTATTTTCGGCAAGCTCAAGACAATGTCCCATGTATCCCTGCGGTTGCACGTGACCGTTGGCAGCCAATAGAATTCGAGATGGTACCATTTCTACCAATGAGCGTTGAATTCTACAATGATGGCGGCACCCATACAACAGCCCAAAAAGCTTCATTTGCACAGCCTAGAAACCAATGACTTTCCACTGTCCATATATTTTTACAGTCTATGCTCCAAACAGACAATGCCTCACACACCCCCTGTGGAGGGTTCCAGTAAATGAGACATTTTATTTTCATTCTTTCGTTCAGGTTCATTTCTAGCAGTGTGATTACTGAACCTTGAGAATGTCATGTCTTCTTAATCCTTACATAATGTAAACCTTTCTCTTTTTAAAAAAAGTTTCTTTCTTCCTATGTCTCTTCCCAGCTCCGTGTGCCCCAGTGAATGTCAATGCCAGTCTGGTGTGTCCCAACTCGGTCCATGTAACCTGGGTAGGAAGCCCCGGTGCCACAGCTTACAATATGACAGCAATGGACCAAGATGGACACATACATTCCTGCCGCACCAGCACTACCAGCTGCCAGAAACCCCTCATGTACTGTGGCCACAACTATACCATCACAGTGACACCATATGCTGATTCATGTGCTGGAGTTCCCAGCATTCCTCATCACTTCATTGCAGGTACACAGAGAGAACAAGACTTAAGTCTAAAAGCTATGTACTAATTTGAACAAGCTCCATGAGTGCAATTTGATTAGTCTAATAATTATCAGTTTTCTCAACATAACCAGTTCAAGGACTCATGAAATCATCTTTCTTTCTCTCCACTTCTTCCCTCCATCTCTCCAGGTCCCTGCCCTCCCAGTAATGTTCATGTTTCTACAGAATGTGGGGTTAGCACAGTGTCCTGGTCCCCTGTTTCAGAAGCAAAATCATACATAGCAACAGCAACAGCACATGATGGACACAACTACACCTGTAACCCAAGCTCTGCAAACTCCTGCTCTTTCACTGATCTACACTGTGGTGAAAACTACTCTGTCAGTGTTGTAGCTGTTGACAGAGGTTGTCACAGTGAACCAACTTCGTCTGTGGAACTGAAAACAGGTGAAATGACAATAATCAAAGACAAATTGTAATAATGTTTCGATTGGAAGTCTTAAAATCTAGATGCACAAATTCAGTGAAAGGAGGAAGTAAGGTATACGTTTGCCACCCCAGAATTTGAAATTATTTAGGTATTAGAAAAACATAGGGGGAGAAAAATACACTTTGCAAATAAATATCTCCTTGCTCCAATTCCTCTATCTTCCAGATTTGTGGTCACAAAATTACACTTAAGAAATGTTCAGTTTGTAATATCATATCTTGGATTTGCATCAAATTTGTCATTGGTTTTATTAAGTTAATTGGAACTTAAGTCTGTAACACTATCCATCCTCTCTTCGTAGTGCCATGTGTTCCTACCAACGTCTTGGTATCTCCTGACTGTGTCAGCAACACTGCTGTTGGGTCCTGGTCTGCCAGCAAGGGGGCAGTACAGTACTCTGTTTCTGCCTGGAGTAGTCAAGGCAATGCCACCTGCCAGTCCTCTGATCTCATCTGTACTCTTACAAATATCACCTGTGGCTCCAACTACACTGTAGCGGTGAAGGCTATTAATGGCAACTGCTCCAGTGCCCCGAGCCCGCCCCTGACATTCAGCTCAGGTAAGACATGGAGCGTATGAATGCACACCAAAGACAAGAGCAATGTAATTCTGCTTTTGACCTCTTTAAGGTTCAATGATTTATTAACTGAATGAGTGAATCCTAGAATGGAAGATTCAAGCAAAAGATAAATTAAATGTTAATTGTGCAATCATTGAACCTTAACAATGTCATATGTCATTGTATAACCTTTATAATGTAACATTTCATCTAATTATTTCAACACTAATTTTGTTTTGTTTCTTACTCCAACTCTTCCCAGTCTCGTGTGCCCCAGTGAATGTCAATGCCAGTCTGGTGTGTCCCAACACAGCCCATGTTTCCTGGGTAGGAAGCTCCGGTGCCACAGCTTACAATGTGACTGTCACTAAGTCATCATCAGTCATCATTATTATTATAGATTACTGCTACACCAACAGTACCAGCTGTCAGATACCCAACATTCCCTGTGGCCAGAACTATACCATCACAGTGACACCGTATGCTGACTCATGTGCTGGGAATCCCAGCATTCCTTATCACTTCATTGCAGGTATTAAGAGAGAACAATAATAATGTGGTTAGATTGATTTGATTCAGTTGATTACAATTTGCTCAACAAACATTTGATTTGATCAGCTATGATACATGAACTAGAGTAACCCATTTATTTCTCTCCACTCCTCCCTATCATCTCTCCAGGTCCCTGCCCCCCCAGTAATGTTTCTGTTTCTACAGAATGTGGGGTTAGCACAGTGTCCTGGTCCAATGTTTCAACAGCAGACGGGTACATAGCAACAGCAACAGCACATGATGGACACAGCCACACCTGTAACCCAAGCTCTGCAAACTCCTGCTCTTTCACTGATCTACACTGTGGTGAAAACTACTCTGTCAGTGTTGTAGCTGTTGACAGAGGTTGTCACAGTGAACCAACTTCGTCTGTGGAACTGAAAACAGGTGAGAATATGTCAATCAAAGACTGTGTATGTATGAAATGTGAAAATGAATGAAGGAGAGGTTGAATTGGCTGTCCCACAATGTAAAATATTTGAGACTTTCTTCTTAAATATGTCATGGTTCAACTGAACGTATTTATTTCATGACACTTTCCCCCTTGTCCCGTTACTAATTCAGAGATTCTAATCATGTCAATTTACATTTTACTACCTAAAATCTTGGAGCCCAGTTATATTGTTGATGTGTAAAGTTTAACTCTGTATCCATCCTCTCTTTGTAGTGCCATGTGTTCCTACCAACATCTCAGTATCTCCTAATTGTATCAGCAACACTGCTGTTGTGTCCTGGTCTGCCAGCAAGGGGGCAGTACAGTACTCTGTTTCTGCCTGGAGTAGTCAAGGCAATGCCACCTGCCAGTCCTCTGATCTCAACTGTACTCTCAACATCACCTGTGGCTCCAACTACACAGTAGATGTGAAGGCTATTAATGGAAACTGCTCCAGTCCCCCGAGTGAGACCCTGACATTCAGCTCAGGTAAGACATGGAGAACATCATTTTGTATACACAGTATACACACATCAAAATCAAATACTCTGAATGCTGCGTTTTGCGTTTTGGGTCTAAGCATGCTCTCTTCTAGAAGATGTGTCATGAATGGATTCAAATTTTGGTTGGGATGAATGAATGAATGAATGAATGAATGAATGAATGATTGAATGAATGAATTAATGATATATTGAATGAATGAATGAATGAATGAATGAATGAATGAATATTCAGGGAAGAGAAGATAAGTTATAATAGTGTGTGATTGTTTTTATTCATCTACGATGTCATTTTATTTTCTGAATATATACAAATATTTTTATCATTGTTGTGACATGAATTTCAATAATGGCAAAAAGTTGTTAGATTTGCAGAGATTCGTTAAGACAGAACATTTAATCATCAAAAAGACCTTTTTCAGAAACATGTCCGACAGAAATGTTTGACAGATGTTGAACCTGCTGTTTTTTTTACCAATGTAAACATGAAACGACATCTTGTTTTTTTTCTCATCTCTTCATTAAAGTTATTGATTTTTTATACAAAACAAGTTTCCTATATCCCTGACCCTCACCTACCCCCCCACCCTATTTTGCGTCTTTAGAACATTGAACACTGCTGGTCTCTTTGCCACAAATGTTTGTAGGTGCAGACACAGTGCAAGACTGAAACCAAACTTAAATGATGTTAACGTCTTACAGAGCAGTGAGCTATGAGACTCAACGAAATAGTATTATCAAAATAAGTGTTTGTTTCATTTCATCTTATCACCATTAGCAATATCCAACAAGCTTATCACAAATTACATGGCTTCTTCATATCGTGCAGCCATATTGTAAACATTATTATTCAATATCAACAAACTTTTTTAATATTTATTTTTCTCTTCCCAGCTCCATGTGCCCCAGTGAATGTCAATGCCAGTCTGGTGTGTCCCAACTCAACCCTTGTGTCCTGGGTAGGAAGCTCCAGTGCCACAGCTTACAATGTGACTGTCGCTAAGACAGTGCCACATGGTGGAGTCATCATCATAATTATTATAGATTACTGCTACACCACCAGTACCAGCTGTCAGATACCCAACATACCGTGTGGGCAGAACTATACCATCACAGTGACACCATATGCTGACTCGTGTCCTGGGAATCCCAGTATTCCTCATCACTTCATTGCAGGTACACAGAGAGAACAAGACTTTAAGTCTGTAAACTATGTACTGTACACATCTGAATTGTCCAGACTACTTGATCAGTCAAAGATTAGCTCAATGTATTTTTTTAATCAGTTGAAGCAAAATATAATAATAAAAATAATAACATTTGTTTCTCTCCACTTGTTCCCTCTATCTCTCCAGGTCCCTGCTCCCCCAGTAATGTTTCTGTTTCTACAGAATGTGGGGCTAGCACAGTGTCCTGGTCCCCTGTTTCAGGAGCAGAAACATACATAGCAACAGCAACAACACATGATGGACACAACTACACCTGTAACACAAGCTCTGCAAACTCCTGCTCTTTTACTGATCTACACTGTGGTGAAAACTACTCGGTCAGTGTTGTAGCTGTTGACAGAGGTTGTCACAGTGAGCCAAGTTCAGCGGTGGAACTGAAAACAGGTGAGAAGATGTTACCAAGGACTCTGTAAATGCTTTTAAACCGCTAGCCTGGTTTCCAGAATGTTTGTGCTCCGTTCGGCAGTTTGTTTTCTCTCAACAATACAAAATGTGGAACGGAGCGAACAGGCTGGAAACCAGGCTATTAACCTACAAGTTAGGATTAATCATGAACTTTCAGGAAGATTTATTTAGAATGAAGGTTTTCAAATCTAGGTTGGCATATGTGACTTGATTGCTAAATTAAATACGTTTTATATTAGAACCTTTAGCTGAAAGACAAATTAAGTCTCTAAAAATGTGTGATTTATCCTTTTGTATTTCATTTAATTCCCTGAACATGGGCTAAAATAACATGTCAACATTGTGTTTTACCTTTGTCTCTTCCCAGCTCCATGTGCTCCAAAGAATGTTAGTGCCAGTCTGGTGTGTCCCAACTCAGTCGATGTGTCCTGGGTAGCAAGCTCCAGTGCCACAGCTTACAATGTGACAGCAGTGGGTCAGGATGGACACATACATTACTGCTACACCAACAGTACCAGCTGTCAGATACCCAACCTGCCCTGTGGCCAGAACTATACGATCACAGTGACACCATATGCTGACTCCTGTGCTGGGAATCCCAGCAGTCTTCACTTCATTGGAGGTACACAGAGAGAACAACATTTCAAATCTAAAAGATATACAGTATAAAGTATCTGAACAGTATTCAACAGACTTGGCCACTCATTGATATTGGACTTCATCACTATTATTCTTCCGCCACTTTTTCTCTAGCGGCTAGACCGTGCAGTCGCTTTTTACGAAACTCGGCAGTATGGCAGAGGACTATGCCAAACGGCTAAAATGCGAAGCTCGCAACAATCGGCCAAAGGGTGGCGCTGTAGGAAGCCTTTGAAAAATGCCAACTTTGAACAGGTATAGCTCATGCCCTGTTTCAGGTCCAGCCATGAAACCTGTATACACTTATGCGTCTCCTCATGCCGAACAACTTTTACACTCTGACTTTTGACCTCTGGCCTTTACTTCTCCCACCATTTTGAATTATATGAAAAACATTGATATTGGACTTCATCACTATTATTCTTCCGCCACTTTTTCTCTAGCAGCTAGACCGTGCAGTCGCTTTTTACGAAACTCGGCAGTATGGCAGAGGACTATGCCAAACGGCTAAAATGCGAAGCTCGCAACAATCGGCCAAAGGGTGGCGCTGTAGGAAGCCTTTGAAAAATGCCAACTTTGAACAGGTATAGGTCATGCCCTGTTTCAGGTCCAGCCATGAAACCTGTATACACTTATGCGTCTCCTCATGCCGAACAACTTTTACACTCTTACACTTTTACACTTTTGACCTCTGGCCTTTACTTCTCCCACCATTTTGAATTATATGAAAAACAGTAAAAATCTATCTCCTCCTGGGATTTTCGCGTCACGTGCGCAAATTTCTTTTTACATGAACTTTGGACCAATACGGTCAGATCTGTCTCGGCGGATTTTTTTAAAAGTGAAACATTATTTTTTAATAATTCACTGTATATTGCAGTTTCATGCAAATTATTCTTCTGCCTCTAAATCATACTTGCAAAGTGACACGTTCATGGCATTTGGCAAATATGTAGAGGGTTAGTCCAAATATCACTGAAAGCAATCTTACTCCAATTGGCCAAAGGGGGGCGCTATACGAAGCGTTTGAAAACTCAAACTTTAAAGGGGCATAAGTCATGCCTTGTCTTTGTTAAGTAAGCTCCGCCCTTCGATTTTCCGCCATTTTGAGCAGTTTGTAAAATGCTTAAACCCGCTTTTATTCTGGAATTTTCACGTCATGTCCACAAAACTTTTTTTACATGAACTTTGGACCAATATCTAAAGATCTGTCAGATCGGATAAAAAAATAATAATTTAAACATGCTTTTTTAATAATTCAATGAATATTGCAGTTTTATGCAGATTATTCTTCTGCCTCTAAATCATACATGCAAAGTAACATGTTCATGGCATTTGGCAAAGATGTAGAGTGTTAGTCCAAATATCACTAAAACCAATCTTACTCCAATTGGCCAAAGGGGGGCGCTATATCATTTTGAGCAGTGCGTGAAACGCTTAAACCCGTTAGGATTTTTTTTAGCAATTTGCATGAAACATTCTACACACAATCTAAGGACCTTTATCTAATATGCCTATGAAGTGCACACACACAAAAAAAAATAATACACAACACATTTTTGGAACAAAATGGACCAATCTTTGACGTCAGTAACGTCAAAGAGAGCACTGCCTGCGATCTTGACATTTTGTACTTTTATAGCCATTGTTTTCTGGCTTGAAGCGAGCCCACAATTGTTTCGAAGGAACAATATTTTCTAGTTTGTGAATTGTTGTGAGTAAATGTAGAAATGTAGCTCTGCTCAGCTCAAACGATAACAACATGTGAAACAGGAAGCAATTCTCTTTTCTCATTGGACTGAAAATATTTCTCCCCAGGGCTGGAATATGTGAATAACAGCAGTTCTCTTTTCTGATTGGACAATGTTTCTTCCCAGAGATGGGATATTTTGAACACTCTAGTCTAGAGAAGGTGCCCTATGTGAAAAAATGCGCCCAGGAGGGGAAATTCAATTCATTTTGATTGGTTAAAGAACCAGCCAATAATAATACATTGCCCAACAACCATTCACTTCAAAGGCAGCAGGCACTCTAACTGAGCTTCAGAGGGTCTCTATCTTACCTGGAGACAACACAAGAAAACACCTGATTGGTTAAAAAAACAATTGCTTTTTTAGACGTGCGCCCCTAATGGAAGCAGTGTGTCCAGCCTGACTGAGTGAGAGAGAGAATGAAAGCAGCAAAATAAATGAATGAAAAATAAATATATATATTATTAAATATAAATGTCTTCATCAGGCAAGTGCAGGGCTAGCAGAGAATACTTTGCTAGCCCTGACAGACCACCACTGCGATTAAATAATGAATTAATGCTTGTTTTTGCATTCAATTCCATTATAAATAAAATCAAACCAACCACTCATTCGGGTAATAATAATAATAATAATTATAAAACTTTATTTGTATAGCACCTTTCATGACATGAAATGCAGCTCAAAGCGCTTTACAGAGCAGAAAATGAAGCACAATGCAATTTGTATCGGATATACTGGTAGCCTAAATAGCCTATTGTCAGGGGCAAGGCCCAGGGTTTACATTTCTGAAACTCTACTCAAAATGTATACAACAGACGCAAAATATTGTGATCTCTATCTCACATCACTTAATTGACCATTAAAGGACGACTTTGTTTTTTACAACAAGGGTTCATATTTTAGATTGAAATCAGAGAAAAGAAAAGATGAGTGTTAAAATGTTTTTATTTACTGCTTTCTATTGTTTTAGCGATTTTAGTATTTTGATTGCAGTAGCTGGGGGCATGCGTACAAGTGGTTAAATATGTCTTTTTAGACGGCAATTTCTTTTTTACTATTTACACCAGCCACCATAAGTCACATCTGACCATGAAAGACTGCGGTGCATCTTGGGAATGGGCTTATTGTGTCTACAAAGACATATTTAGCCACTTGCAAGTATGCCCACAACCTGGGGGCATGCAGGCAAATCAAGTTTTGTACTTTTATGTTTTGTACTTTTAGGAAAAAGTTAAAAATGTTCGGACAAAACCAGCAGACTAACTCACAACATCACCGAATTGACCATTAAATATTCACCCGAACAGTTTGTGATATTGTACATTATATCAATGAAATCCTTGACCATCAAAACATAGGTCTAGACATCACCAATTCTGTATTATCATGTTTTGTTCAGGAGTTATGATGTAAAATACATTAATTGGAAATGGTGGAAAGTAAAATGGACACCAGGGGGCGTTTTTGCGATGGCTCCATATCTGAAAATGTTCAGGGCCCCAAACTCACCTAAAATCTGTTTTCAATCCTCTGGACATATATATGGATTTTTACATAGGTGATAATCACCTGTGATGTCACAGTGACAAGGGAATCAACCAATAGACTGTAAAAATGTGTACTGACACAGAAAGACAGACAGACAAAGAGAGAGACAAAACTTCTCATGGTAAACTGCGACCTTCGGTTTGGGGTTAGGGTTAGGTTTAGGTAGAGTTTTACTGGGGTTAGGGTTAGGTTTAGGCATAGTTTTATTGGGGTTAGGGTTAGGTTTAGGCAGAGATTTATTGAGGTTGGGGTTAGGGTTAAGGTTAAGTATCATCAGACTAATGGGATGTCGGATTAGGCCAGTGTTTCTCAAAAGTTTGGACCCCCAGTTTGAGATTAAGAGTACAAATGGAACCAAGGTCTGGAATATAAAGTCTCTTTGTCCATGAGCAAGACACAACCCTAACACTTACTGCTCCCCGGGGCTATGCCCCCCAATGCTCGCTGCACCTGATTTCTTCAGACCCATGTTTTTTTTTTACGTCAGCGTTAGTCTTTGTCAGATGAATGCACCAACACCTATGTCCTTGCACTGATTAAACATTCTCTGCTGCACAGTTTCCATTCAAGAAAGTAGATCTAACTCAAGCTTGTGATGCCTTGTCTTGTGCCCTGCTCTGCAGCATGTGTCACCAAGGCAGACATCGTCTTCTTAGTGGATGGCTCTGAGAGCATCAGCCCAGCCGACTTCTTGAGGGTGAAACAATTCCTCCACAGCGTCATTGATGGCTTAGATATTGACGACGGGGTACCGCAGATCGCTGTGGTGATCACAGATGGAAAATCTTATGATGGCGTTAAGAATGCGGCGCAGCTTCTAAGGAGTCAGGGTGTCAATATTTCTGCTATCGGAGTGGGGAACTATGATAAGACTGAACTCATGTCCATCGCCAGCCAGCCCCATGATCTGTTCCTTCACGAAGTTGCTAGCTTCCAGGATCTGCTGAATATGACGGACATCGTGCTGCAGACTGTGTGTGTGAATTCTACCCACGTTCCAGACAAACCTGGTAAGCTGTCGTACAAAACACTATCTTCGCCTCCCCACAAGGAAAGGTAACACACAAAAATACTGATTGTTGCATCAATTCTAATTACTAGATCCTTACCCCTCCCCTCACCCATCCCTAAGGGTATCCCTAAGGGATACCTTTTAATATAAGTGTGCAAAAGCTTTTTACACCTGCTATACATTTCAAAATTGGTTTAGTTATAGGTCTCTTTTGCTTGCCACCCAACAATAACCATATAATAACTACAGTAATATTGTATTCCTTCAGGATATCTTTACAGTGATTGATTTTTTTTCCTTCTGTAAGGTTTGGGGTTTCGTTGGGTCTTTTATGGCACTTCCGTGACAGTGGAGAGCAAAAGTCTGTTTCTCAATGGATTTGTCATTGAGTTATCTCAATGGATTTGTATTAATGGGTTATTGAATACATTTGGCCGGGGTGTATTTTTTTAAATGCGGGGATTTTTTTTTTTAGACCAAAATCCAAAATGGCTACAATCAGCTATTACGAAAATTAACTTTTCAATGGTTTGACCTACAGTTATGAATAAAACTGGTTTGAGGAATCCATAATTTATGTTAATTTAATGATTTAACCTGTTTTTAAACTTCTGATCCAAGATGGTTGCCGACTATGAGCTCTGACCTACGGACGGACCTACGTTAGTGATGCGCGGGTCAGGGTTTTTTATGTACCGCACATTTTAATTTTCAGCACGACGGCATGAATTTTCACAGCCCAGCTCAGCCCAGCCTGCTGTCATGTTGCAGATCCAGTATAGCCTAGTCACTGGTGCAAGACAAAATAAACAACTATGAAGAGAAAAGACCGAAATGTTTAAGTGCACCGTCAACTTTTTATGAGAGCTCTGTAGGCTACTGACACCTCTCCCACAACAACCAAGCCAGCAGAACGTAATTAACCAGTCCACTCACCTATAGTGTGTGCCAACGGCTACGTCATTGTAGTCCTTAGCGGCCATTTCTTGGGTCAAAACACAGGTGTTTCAATTGTTTGATTGCATAGAAGTAATGCTTTACTCCAATCAGAACACCTGTGTAAGGCTGTGTTTACCCAAGAAATGGACGCTCTTAGAACTACATTTGGCACACCCTATAGCTGCTTTCAAACGCTGTGCATTGTTTTAAGTCACAGGAGCATGCATACATATAAACTTTAGATTAGTCAAAAGCTTGTGTTAGTATAATCCACCTGATTCCTGTTTACATCTTGTAGGCTGCAACAAGTAGCCAATAACAACACGCTGAATAATTTCCTGTTAAAACGGTGGATTTCAAAATAAGACCCTCCCGTAATATGATTATGCAACTGGTTTTATTTTTAAGTCTACTTACAGGAAGTACAATGGACTAAATTAGAATGACATGACACGGACACACAAGTGAGCGTTGCTTGACTTTCAAGGGACGCTCTAGACATGCTTGCCTGCGAGCAGGGAAGGACACTTGGTGCGCATTATATATTATTTGGACGGGAGTCGGGACCGCCTCAACCTGCTGCGCCAATATAAGTGTACATTTCTTGACCCAGCTTCACTAACCTACGTGTTTGCATTTCTTGACCTGCGCATCACTAACCTACGTGTGTGCACCGTCTCTTCTTCTTCTCTCTCTTCGCTGCACCTGCCACCACAGCTGCACCTGCCACCACTGCCGCTGTGACAGCTGCATCTGCCACCACAGCCGCTGTCACCACTGCTGCTGCCACCACTGCCTCGACAGATCCTCCTACTGCTGATGAGGACACCGTAACTCTTACGTTTAGTCTCGACCAAACCTTCAGTCCTGAGCTCTCCAATTCATCTACTACAACATTTAAGACATTGGCTGCCACAGTGGTCTCAGAAGTAAGAAAGATTATGTGGTTTGTTGCACTTAAGCAAGACAAATCTGAATATTATTATTATTTTGCTTTTAATATTTATTTATCTAATTAAATCATGGAATTAATGACATTTTTCAGCTATGGATATTTGTTCTGTTTGAGTTTAAAGCTTAGGTTTGGTTATAAAAAAAAAATTGCAGTCCAGGTTAGTATTTTCTAGCTGGGACACAATATTTCCATTTGCAATTGAGCTAAACCAATTTGCATTCTTCTCTTTCAGGTAAACACGATTTACAGCAGCAGCAGCGGCAGCAGTGTCATTACATCTTTCAGACACTCTATTGTCGACAGTTTCACGTAAGACTGCATTTTGATCAATTGCTTACTTAAGTTTGGCAATGTTTGCAACTTAAAAGTCACATTGTCTTTCTCACACATTACAGGTCAGGATCAGTTATTACTCAAATGAGACTGGTGTTCCCAAAAGACTCAGTTCCTTCTACAAGCGCAGTAAGAACAGCGATGGATAATGCAATTAGCAGCAGTTCCACCTTGCTGAAAGTCATCCCGGGCACCATTAGTGCAGCCGTTGCCACCACTGCTGCACCTACAGGTATGTATATATGTGTGTGTGTGTGTGTGTGTGTGTGTGTGTGTGTGTGTGTGTGTGTGTGTGTGTGTGTGTGTAATTAACATTTAATTCAATAGCTGTTGCTGTCGAGTGGAAACCTTGTAAGTCAATACCATTCCTTTTATTTTTAAATGGCCTGAAATTGCATGCGGCCAGGCCCAGCCATTTCACACTTAACACAGTTTCTGTATTTTGTGTTCAGATGGGTGGACCACAAATGCAACATCATGTGTTCTTCTAAGAGCTACATTATGTTGCATAACAAAGCAAAGCTAATAATAATTCCAGTACAAATGTATTTTAAATACACATTTTCAACCTTTACTCAGTTAATTAGACAATCTTAAAGAGTTGGTGCCATAGTTTTGTACCGTTGTCTCTGGTTCACCTTGTCACATTTCCTGGGGCAATTTGCCCAGATCAAGCATGTCAGGGATGTCATGCACGTCATGTGATTTTCAACTGTCCGCCACTAAGGGGCAGTGGTGATCTGCTGCCTTGTTACTGTTTGTATTTCAAATGGTCAGTGGTAAGTACTAGACTACATACTTTCTGTTAATGTTTATGCTAGGTGTATGCATGTTTTCTCAAGACAGCTCATTTGAATTGAGAAAAGGGAGAAAAAATAAAATAATAATAATGTTTGTTTCCTTAATGTATATATATATATATATATATATACATATATATATTCCCTTAATTTATTTGAATTTATTTGAGTATAGTATACTGTAGTACTGCTCAAAGAATTAAGGGAACATTTTGTTCCCTTCATTTCTTTCAGCAGTATATATTATACAGGCCTACACCTATTTCGTCAGGAAATTAAGTATTTTCCCGACCTATAGCTAATTTGCTGCCCGCAAGGAGCATGTGAGAAATTAGGGGCTAAGAGTCTTGCTCACAGACACACATTGACATTGCTACCTTGGCCTGGAACCGAACCAGTGCCAACCAGAGGCTCTGGTTTCCCAGGCTGGCTCCCTAACCATTCAGCTATGCTACGTTATTTATTTCAGTTTAGTTTTTTATTTATTTAATAAATCAAATAGCAAAACTAACTAAAATGTTTATAGTGTTATATGGGTGGCTGACTACATTTTATTAAAAGGAGTTTTGATAAGACAGACTGATGCTCTGCAAATGTACTCATGTAACGGAGGTGATCTGAACCTCCCCACCCGGCTTCGTACTCGGGTCTCCCACGCGAAAGTCCAACATCTTAACCACTAGGGGAGATACTGGGGGAGATACTAGACTTTTGAGGCTTCAAGGCTGGGGCTGCGACTCTCTCCGTCACACTCACCCCCCTTTGACCTCCTCCTACAGGGAAGCCCGAATTCGGGTCACAGCACCAATGTAACGGAGGTGATCCGAACCTCCCCACTCGGCTTCGTACCCGGGTCTCCCACACGAAAGTCCAATATCTTAACCACTAGACCAAGACCGGGGGAGATACTAGACTTTTGAGGCTTCAAGGCTGGGGCTGCTACTCTCTCCGTCACACTCAGAAGGATGTATGTGTGTGTTTTACAAATGATCTTAGAGTTACCATGGCTTGGTGGTAGAATCCATGTGTTGTAATGTCTTGATCCTTGGGTAAGGAAGTTTGAATCCGGGAAGAAGATCATCATGTAAATTAGTTTTTCAATTTGAGTTTTGCCTATTATGTGTTTGTGGCAAAGACATCCATTAAGCTATCGATTAATTGATCAATATGTTAGATAGATAGGTAGGCTAGAGTAAAGGATCTTATTAGGTGTGATGGTGGCTCAGGGTTAGAGAAACTGGCATAGAACACGGAGGTTTCTTGAAAGGTTTTCAGTTCGATTCTGGGCTCCCCCAGAGATGATGTTTAAGAATCCTTGTGCAAGACTCTGAAGTCTCAACTCCTAGTTGCTACCGGTGAGCAGGTTGGTGCCTTGCATGGTTTCCTGCCATCTGTGTGTGTGAATGCAATCTGGCAAGCCATCGTCAAGAAAAGGGACCGCCCACTCGTCCCTTTCATAGCCATCATTGACTCTTGTCTCGCGAGATTGGTGTGAATGTAATGCACAATCTATGTAAAGCGTAGATCGTTTCAAAAAGCCAAGGTATAAAATAGGATTAAATTGGTTAATGTTAGTTTTGTAATATTATAATTTACTTCTGCAAAGTCCAAAATTATGAATTGCTCAGCGGCAGCTCCGACTGATGTGTGCAACAATAACAGCCTACAATTAAAAGTCTTTAGCAACTCTATCATCAGAAACTTGAAAAGGGGCGGCCATAGCTGAATGGTTAGGGAGCCCGCTTGGGGAACCAGAGCCCCTGGTTCTCCCTGGTTCAATTCCAGACCATGGTAGCAATGTTAATGTGTGTCCCTGAGCAAGACTCTTTACTCCTAATTGCTCACACGCTCCTTGTGGGCAGCAAATCAGTTGGGCTGAAAATACAGAATTTCCCTCGTGTAAGGAGTAGGTAACTATTATTATTCAAATGTAGTTGACACTGATATAGGTAAGAAACCAATTCTGATTGTGATTGAATATAAGAATAAGAAAGAGTTTTGACATTTTTAGACACAATATTTTCTTTAATCTTAATTAAAACATAATTTAGCTAAATTGCATGACTGTGGTGGGGAAAGAACAAACCAATCTGTTTCTGATTAACATTTGTATTTACTTTCCATAACATGCCATGGATAAATACATTTCTTGTATGAGACATTATATATCCTGCTGATGTTTGCTGACTCCTAAGTGCCACCCCGTGGCTGTATTTGAAACTACATTGCAAGACATAGGTGGGTGAAGGCAGTAGACTGTGTGAAGTAAGTGATATGAAAAAAAAACCTGAGTGAAATGTGACAAGGTGAACCAGAGACAACGGTATGTGTCTTTTTTTCTATGTGTCTATGGCGTTAATGTTACTCTAATAGACCCCTAGGTGTGGTTATAAAATATGCAAAATTCTTACCTGTGTATTTTTGGTTTCTTCCTGAAAGCTTAAAAGGATCCCTGGCTAATACGACAAATATGCCTTAATATACATTATAATTGTCCTCTATAACTACAATGTAAAATGAAAAACACCTAAATTATTTTATTTCTTCTAGAAATAGCTAATATTTCACTCAATAGGGGAAATGCCCGTCTCAAGTTGATGATGTCATAAATGTCATGTGTGATCTATCCCTATGGAATTTATGGCAAAAATAAAAAATAAAACATTTGAAATATTGATTTGATGGTCATATTAACCATATAAAGTTTTACATTTGTTTTTATTTTCACATGCATGCCATAAAGGGATAGATCACACATGACATGTATGACATCATCAACTTGCGACGGGCATTTCCCCTATTGAGTGAAAGATTAGCTATTTCTAGAAGAAATAAAATAATTGAGGTGTTTCATTTTACATTGTAGTTATAGAGGATAGTTATAATGTATTAAGGCATATTTGTTGTATTAGCCAGGGATCCCTTTAAAGCCTCTTGAGTCAAAAGGCCCAATTGAAATACACCACTTTAATGACATCATAAATACAACACTGTGGGTGTGGCTAACTTCAGCTGGGTCACCACCCACCTGAAAACCAGGTATACTTAATGAATAAGTGGGTGTGGCCACATAAAAAACATACAACAAAGCAAAAAAGTTAACACTTTCTGTACAGTTTTTTGATGAAAAATCTTCCTACAAGTATAATCACAATACCTTATGATCATGTATTAGGGGTTAAAATATCACGGCACCCCGTCTTTAACAACTTAAGCCTTGGCTGTAATAATACATCGTGAAAACAGATGATTTTTCTTGATTCACAGTGTATTGTTCGAGTGGGGCACGCCACGAGATGAGCATCTTCACTGCATTGTCTCTAGTGGTGTTGGCATGGCTGTTGTCAAGCTGGCAATAGTGTCACTCCTGAAGTACATCCAAGATGATAAAGAAGACATACCGGCCATTGTATGAGAAGGGACATAAATGTCACTGGAGATGACAGATGATAATGCACAAGTTTCCCAAAAAGCTTACTTGGGAAAAATGTGTAGCCTAGTAAACTGACTCCTCCTGCCTTCTGAGGAGAGTCTGGTTTACAAGGCTAAAGATGTGTGCTTCTACACAGCTGATTTTGCAGACCTGCCAACCTGCACGCATTTTTAGCTCTCTACGCAGGTACACAATATACTCTGATTGCTACGCGATTTAGCACACATGTGTTGTGGCTCAGACTGAGGCGGAAATGTTTTGCTCCCTGCTTTGGCAATGTAAACGTATGTTTTCTCATGCCAATAAAGCTCCTTTGAATTGAATTGTAGTTCCTCCCAGGCACCACATGAATGGTGTGTGAATGGGGGTGCATGGCACTGGGGAGCACTAGAACGGAAGTTATGCTAGTTTTTTCGGCAGAAGAAGAATTGAACCCAATGCCGGAGCCACAGAGTCTGTTTTGTTTCGGTCTCATAGCGACAAAACATCGTTCAGATTGTACATTACGGCGTCGGCGATATTAATCAGATTAATTTATAAAGCTCCGTGGGGTGAGTAGCTAACCTGCCGACCCTTGTTGTGTATGAAGCCTGTGTTATACTTGGGAGTGTTTCGCCATATCACCTGTGAATATGACATTAATGGTCTATCAACAATGAGTAGCCTGTAGCCTATATGAAAGAATATACAGACAAGGCTTTATGTGATCTAAACAATTCTATCAATTAATTAATGGAATAGAAACCTACATGAGTTGAAACTTTCAACTTCATGCAAATCATGCACAGAAATGTGGTTTTATTTAGGCTGCTCAATTAACAATGTTTAACAAAGACACAGGTTTATCTAAATAGCCTATTGACAATGAAAAGCTATTTTGCAATTTGAATAACATGATTATATTGATGTATGTTCATTCATAAAGTCACTGGTGGTAGACTGTTTTGCTAGTCTATTGTTAACTAGTCTCGCGTAGCCAGACAACTATTCCACAATCTCCGAATGCTATATAGAGTCTGGAAGAGCAGCTCCAGAACGGCGAGTAAAGGAAGTAGCCAGTGCTGCACTGAACTGCAGTCCCATTGGAAACATAACAAAAACACAATAGCTCAGACAAAGTCATTCGAGCGGCCTATTCTTGTTATGGGTGTATAGTTTAAGAAAACGTTTGAAAACATCATGGAGGTAACACCAATAACACCAGAGAAAGACGAAATAAAGCCCCCAGAAATATTGAAAGGAGACATAACGCTTCCAGCAGGACATGTTATTGCTACTGCACCAAGGGAGCGGTTGCGTCACATCCGCTTTATCTCGCACTCATCGTTTCTTCCCCGGTTTGCCAGACTGTATGCCGGGAGCATTTGGCCAAATCGCGGAGGCAACAGTCTGGCCACGCAAGACTAATTGTTAACTAACTCTGAGCAAGTGCAGTTAGTATAATGTTATTTTGTCAACAATATTGCCAATCCAACATTATACTACTTTTTCTCTGGACCAAATGGCATTTTTATTTAAAAGGTTGTTATAACATCTTGCCTCCATTATTAGTGCAAGTCAAGACATGCAATGTGCTACATTTCTGGTGTGAAATTTCTTTAACATAACTGTAAAGGTCCCACCCAAAAAGGCACGTGGGACCCCTCAAAATATACGCTGTGTGCGTTTCGTGCGGGAAAACCGCAACATTTGCGGCGCGGGCACTGCGCAGGTGCTTTCCCAAGGTTGGCAGGTCTGACCATGTAATGTAATCACCATGCAGAGATTCAGGTGTGACAGTAGCACAGCAACCAGTCAGAATGAAACAGCTTAAGGGGAACAGGAAGTGATGCCCACTTTCACGCAAGGGCTCATGGGACACAGGAAACTTGTGGATAACAATCATTGTTATGAATCACAAGCTTGTAGATCGGCTATTTTCAAATCACCAAAATGTATTTAGGGTTAAAGCGGTTAATGTAGTTTTGTAATAATAAATATACAAAGTCTGGCTGGCTGCGTCTGGCTGTGACTCCCTTTCTAGTTTATTTTCCTTTCGAGTTTTTTGTTTTGTTTTTTTGCACAGATTTTTTTGACACTGCACTATTAGGTTGTGTAGTTTTTGAGTATTTTTTGCTTGTGTTTGACATGACAGTGAGATACTTGTTGCACTAACTAACATTGACTGCTATGGTCACTTTGTTTTGGACACTGTACTTTTTTGATGCAAAAGACTGGTCATTGTTAGTTGCACTAACTAGCATTGACTGCTATGGTCACTTTGATTTGGACACTACTATTTTGATAGTTGTGCTTAAGGACACTTTATGTATATATATATATTTATATATTATTCGTAAACTCTGAGTATTTTTGCTTGTGTTTGACATGACAGTGAGATACTTGTTGCACTAACTAACATTGACTGCTATGGTCACTTTGTTTTAGACACTGTACTTTTTTGATGCAAAAGACTAGTCATTGCTAGTTGCACTAACTAGCATTGACAGCTATGGTCACTTTGATTTGAACACTGTACTATTTTGATAGTTGTGCTTAAGGACACTTTATGTATATATATATATATTTATATATTATTCGTTCACTCTCATGATGTACCTTGCTCTTTACCGTACTCAGTTCTTGTTTCTTTAATTTTTTTCTTCTTATTTCTCTGTAACTTTGTAAATAACCCCTATACTGCTGTGCTGCCTCTGGGCAACTGATTTTCCCCCTTGGGATAATAAGTATCTATCTATCTATCTATCTATCTATCTATCTAAAGTAACTAGTAACTAATGTGCCAAATACCTGCTAAGCCTCACATTGAGGAAGGATTTTAGTATATTGTTGTTGCTTAACTGGGGTGATATTTTCCAGAACAGGTTACCAAGGATGTTAACAAGTTTCCTTCACTACATGAATCATGTGTTACTATTGTTGTTAAACACCACTAACGAATACTTATTAGTGGTTACTTATTTAACCTTTTTTTTTTTTTTGCCGTATCGCACTAGACGGGCTGCACGCAAGCCTCCATTGGAAATGAATGGGATGCGTGCACTCACACACGCAGCACACAAACAGTCTGAATGAGGCTTAAAGGACAACTCCTCCCTAAATCACTTCTAGGCTCATTTTCCTACATTATTATTGATCCAAAAAGACTGTCCATGGGGTCTATTAGGCAGAAATGCCCCTGTTGTCCAGTTTCCCCAGCAGAACCCAGCAGCTCTCATAGTAGTCCGGCATCATAGGTATGATATTTGGTATTTCGTTTTTTTATTGGCCTAAAATGTCGTCTATATATATGTATATATATAAAATTATATATATATATATATATATATATATATATATATATATACACGTTCATGAAACCACCTGCTGACGGCCTGTCAGCATTGAGCAATTTCTTTTATAGGGGCCCATCACTTATACTATACTATAAAGGAAAATAATACCCCCCAAAAATCTGCTTTAAGTAGCATGTGAGGTGTCAAACTAGGGGTTTATAATTATTCTGAATCCATTGCTAAAAAATAAAAAATAAATTGCTCAATGCTGATAGGCGGTCAGCAGGTGGATACATGACTGTATTTATATAGACAATATTTTAGGCCAATAAAAAAAAACGATATACCACATTCCATACCCCACCTCAGCCCCGACAAAACTGTCAAAAGTGACTCATCACGAAATCATATTTTTGTGCGTCTGTTTTTAGGCCAAGGAATGTTTTTCATGCCAAACCAATGCTTGCAATGGATTCAGAATAATTATAAACCCCTAGTTTGACCCCTCACATGCTACTTAAAGCAGATTTTTGGGGGGTATTTTTTTCCTTTATTCACCATATTCCTGACCCCGCCCCCGGCTTCCTGTTCATATCCTGAAAGAAAATAAAAAACATCATTTGGTTTCCTGTGTCATTAAAGTGTCAGTAGAGGCGCTCTGGGCTCTGAATGAACCGGTGTTGCCATGTCTGCTTATAATAAGCAATTTGTATAGTTGTTTATTGGGCTTACTTTCTAATATTTTTTAAACCAGTGGTTCCCAAATCTTTTCATATCAAGGACCCCAGATTAACAAATGTGTCCACAGTCGCAGACCCCCATCTGAAAATATGTGGTGCCAGGGACCGCCACACAGATTTGTGTTGTTAAAATGTTTCAAAAATATTCAAATTATTTTCGTTTTTTCTTTCCTCAATATTTTTTAAATGGCAAATATACAAGCTCACAATGTGTCACAATGTGACACATTGTGAGCTTGCTGATTTGCTATTTTCAAATGTAAAGTAGTAAAACTGAACCTAGTTAATTCTATTGGGCTTATTATTCATAGACCTGGCCGCTTGTTTCTTTGGCAATATCTGGCAACAGACAATTCCCTGTCACTTCCTTACTTGGGACAAGATATATTAGAAGAAGGTATGGTCGCCAAAACGGCTGGGTATCCGCCATTGACGCTCATGGGAGCCAAAACTGGGACCGGAAGTTGTGTGAACTGCAATGGAGTCCATGGCAGAAGGGCGACCGAGTATTTCCCGGTGAATCTGTGCGCAGCTTGGGAGTGTGGGGACATAGCTTAGCTTTTATGTACCAGTAAGACTCCCTAATCGGGAGATAAGCGACCGTAGGTCACTTATCTCCACAAATAGGGCAAAAATTTGTTTTTCCAAAATCTTCCTGATCCATGTTGATGACATGAGTGTAGACATACTGTGTAGTGATTTTCGTGATTTTAGGGCAAAATCTGTAGGAGCAGTGTCCAAAAATGTGTTTTTAAAAATCGGCCTGAAGGTGGCGCTATATGGGACAGATTCATGTTGATGGGATGAGTGTAGACATATTGTGTAGCAATTTGCGTGATTTTAGGGCCAAAACTGTAGGAGCAGTGGCCAAAAATGTGTTCGGCCTGAAGGTGGCGCTAGAAGAGGGCCATGTGAGAAATGAGGGGTGGGGTCTCCGCGTTGCCTTGGCGGACGAATAGGTACCGGCCCCGGCTCTCCCGGACGCTCCTAGCCCGAGTTACGGCATTTTATGTGAGCTGCAGTGGAGGGGGTCCTCCACTGGGGGCGTCACCACTTTTGCATCCGTTGTGGAGCAGCAGGAGTGGGTGGTCCCCAGGAATTCCCCGTGAGCAGCCCCGTTGGGGTGGTCATTTGGTCGTTTTTGCACATTTGGTCATTTTTTACACCTGGGGGTCCCCCAGGGACCTGGGGGTCCCTGAAGCTCCGGGGGTCCTTGGAGGTTGTAGTTTGGCAGGTAAGGAGTGTGTGTGCAAAATGTGGCATGGATCGGGGCAACGGTTGTGGAGATATGAGCAGGGCAAAAGTGTGACGTGTGACGTGTGACTCACTGACTCACTCACTGACTGACTGACTGACGCACGGACAGCCGGTGGAGGTTTTGGTAGTAAATGCGACCTACGGTCGCAATTATGTTATGTAATGAAATCTTGCCGATTTAGTAAGAGACTCGTCGCCAATTGCAAGATATTTAAACGTTATTTGGGGCCATGATGATATCCTTTCTTCCCACAACTAGACTAAGGATTTATATTGTCTGTATTATTGTTTACAACCACAATTATTCACGTGTGGCAAGATCGCGGTTCACTAGTTTTTAGTAGGCTATTAGTGTAGGCTTAGAAGCCTTTTCAGAAGTTAATTTAATGTTTTCCATTTAATGAATTCCTTTATCCTCATCTAATCTTGCGCTAATGCACACAACTGTTTTTGCCATGTTTTAAGGCCGTGCAGGCTTTTCAGAAGTTAATTTAATGTTTTCCATTAAATGATTTCCTTTATCGTCATCTTCCGCTATTGCACGCAACTGTTTTCGCCAGGTTTTAAGGTCTTATTTTAGTTGTTTCTCAAAAGCTCGCAACCCTCCATGCCCATCGGCCCCCACCTTTGCGCACAGATTCACCGGGAAATACTCGGTCGCGGAAGGATGGCAGCCAGCTGGACCATGCTTGTGAATAAATTATTTCTGAACGTTTGTCTCCTTTGTCAGTTAATCGGTCCAGGAATATAAAATAATGCATATCACAGGTTGTTTTCCAATCAATTGTTTTTTTATGTGCACACTGTATAATTTTATTGAGGCATCTAAACAGCGTCATCCTCCGTCATGTATCGTTTCTGGTAGTGTTGCCAGGTTCTGAGAAATAAGCAACCAGGCCTAGGAAAACAAGACCAAAATAACCAACTAGGGCCAGGCAGGTACTAGGCTTTTATGAGTACTGCTGTATTGAAAATAACCATCAACAAGCTATAGATCTGCTAAGATTTTGATAACTTGTCAAATGCGACATTCTGCATAATGAGCACTTTCTATATTGGTACTTTAATTATATTTTAATATCATTCATTTTTAATTCCTGAGTTTAACTTTCTATTATTGAGAGATTATTTCTAAATTGCTGTATTGATTGATTACAGTTTGCAGAGACAGGTACAGAGAAGTACGTTACAGTATAGTACAAGTTCTGCTAAAATTATTTTTCCAAAAAAGTATAAGTAGGCTATGGCTTGTTTCCATGGGGTCCTTGAAACATTGATGATATTGATGATACTTTTACTCAAGTAAAAACGTTGGTACCATCACCACCACTTAGAACCACTGGTTAAAACAATAACAAGGCAAGCCCATTCCCTTGTTACTGCATATCCTATGCAAAGTAGCCTACTGTGCTCCATCGGTCTCTTTCAATGTTATGAGATACAAAGTGGCTTAAAAGAAGACGAAAAGCTTACTAGGATCTCCTTTTAGTTGACCTTGTACCAATGATTACAAGTAGGCCTACTGTCATAAAACTGTACGTTTTCCAGGCTTCTAATACATTCTTCAATCAATAAAAAATAAAATAAGCAACTTGTTCACTTTAGAACAGGGGTCTTCGTAGGCTATATTCATGTATAACATTGTGTTTCATATGTAACATATTCATACTTTTATTTTAAACATGAATACATAGGCATATTGAGAACAATGTCAATAATACTATCAACAATGTCAGTTGCACAGTAGGCCTAAGCATGTTTTATTTTTAACATAAATGTGGAAAATGTTTTAAAAGATATTTGAAGATAAATGGACATTTGGGGGGAAAAGAGTAAAAGAAATGTATTTATTTATTCATGTTCATCAATCAAGCAATAATGTTGCGGATCCCCTGCAGTACCTCCGTGGACCCCCTGGCTGGGGGACCCCCCCCCCCCCCCCCCCCCCCCCACACACACACACACACACACACCCCACACACACACTCCCAAGACGCCACCTGCAACAACCAATATTTACAAGCAACTTCACAGACAAATAAGCCCAAAGTCGCTTATAATAAGCACACATGGCAACACTAAATCCTTGGCACGTTCAGAACGTACTTTGTACTCTTTAGATACCTCTATAAAATTGCACAGTGTGCACATTGAAAAGTAACGTAGCAGAAAAAAAAGTTTTATATGATGTCTTTTATTTTCCAGAAGTGATTATTTGACAACGGTCTAAGACAGTCAGAATAATTATTTGTTGTTGGTTTGTTCATGAGCTTCTCCACGGACTTCCATGGAATCCAATGCAGGCCACCAAATTTCCGGGCAGGGCTGGCTCCCATGGTGAGACGAATCTGCCGTCTGGAATTGCATGATAGCGAAAATGACGTATATGTCCCTACCTTGTTTTTAATTTCCTTGACTTGGGATCTCTTGTTCTTCGACTTGGGAGGAAGTGAAAAGATGTTTTTGAAGCAGCACACAGAGAGTTTTCTCTAGCGCCCTCTGTAAAAGAAAATGGCAGCCTCCATAGAGAGGGCCAGGAATATGGTGAATAGTATAGTGTATAGTAAGTGATGGGCCCAAACTTTTACCCCCTATAAAAGAAATTGCTCAATGCTGACAGGCCGTCAGCAGGTGGTTTCATGAACGTATATAGATAGACAACATTTTAGGCCAATAAAAAAAACAATATACCAAATATCATACCTATGATACCAACTTAGCATAAATGCTAAGTTTGCAGCCGGACTATAGCATAGAGTGGAGTCTATAAGCCTATCGCTTTTACAATATTTGTTCTGATCAAAAGTGTTTTTTTTTTTTCTTTTCATGAATGTGGTAGAAGTTGTCATTACAAACACATTCATGTCATTTTTGTCCCACACAAGCCATCACACTCTGTTAGGGTCGATTCACACTCTTATAAAGAGCCTAACTAATTTTGGTTCGGCACTGTCCAAACCCAAATATGGGTCGACGTTCCCGGTTCGGGGGGATGTCAACCAAATAAACTCGACTCCACGGTGCTGCCGAAATGTTGTGACCTCCCGACTTAATTTCGGTACTCAGCGGTGTCTTCTCATTCATTCAGCCCGGCTACAAGTTCATATGCTCGGCTGTGAAGCCAAGGAAACAGCGGTCGTTTGGGAGGGAGACACGCCGACTTCCAATGCTTGTGTGGCCGTGTATTGAGCGTCGCAGAGCTGCCTGTGCACTCACTCAAGTCGCCTCGGGCGAGATGAATGAGATTGGTGCTACCCCGCCCCCACACTCTTCATCAGCACAGGGCTGGGCGCTCGAAGTGAAGCGTCGCTGTTTTGTTAAGTAAAGTTACTAATAATTACCAGTGCCCTGGAATCGCAACGGATTTATATTGTTGTTCATTAGTATGTGAATTGCCTGCCCTGAAGCATCGATGGTTGGGTAAGTGATCTTGTTTCCAGCAGGCTGGCTGGCTTGACATTTTTGCATCATGTTGTTGAACAGTTAATGAGCCACCCAACCTGACCCAAAACGGGCAGAAATCACGCCAAAACCCGAGAAAATTTCATATTATTTAACAGTCACGCGCAGAGCCTCCCAAACCGGGCCAAACCCGACTAAAATCACACCAAAACCCACAAAAAACACACGAGAGTGGAGAGGGGCGCATTCGAGAGAGCTCGCTTAGAGCGCCGATTACACGTGCTACGGCCCTGCCGTAGCACGTGGCGACTAGCGATGTGTATCGCTAGTCGCCGACCGTTTTAAAGAGAAAAGAAGAGCTTAAAGCCATACTGTGTAAGTTGCCCAACTAGTGGTCATTATCCCTATAGCAAACCGCGGTCGCGTCCGCGTCTTTCGTCCGTTTTTCGTACCTTCAGACCCCCGCGTCTGCCTCCACCTCGCTGAGATCTATCTTTTAAGGGGTCCCTTGTTCCTGTGCGTTCAGTAATTCCAGAGATACGGACTCCTTCACCCTGCCTGGTAGGCGAAATTACCTAGAGAAGGGATGGTACAAACGGGCGACAACAAATATGGCTGCCATAGCGAGTATTAGCGACCCCACTTCAAGATGCGCTGTGATTGGCCGGCAGTTGTATAACCCTCGCTGTGATTGGCCGGTAGTGTGATGACGCAATTTTGGCGCGAGATCCGGTCCACGGCAAGGATCTCAGTTTACATATAGAGAAGGCTTTACAGGCTGAAATTCACGGCGCGGATCTTCTAAAACTTTTGTGATTTAATAGTTAGGAGAATTTTAAGATTTGTTTTATAAAAAAAGTTACATAGTACAACTTTAAACACAACTTTGCTAGTGTTCGGTGTTGATAGGTTTTCCACGACGAGTTGTGACTGTGTGATGACATGCATGCAGCAAGAAAGGCGGCACGTCTATAATGTGAGCTTGTAGATTAAATGTTTTTGACAGAGCTCGAGCGCTTGTGAGTGTGAGTGAGAGAGAGAGAGAGAGAGAGAGAGAGAGGGAGAACAGTCGCACCCCGCAAATGGTGCTGCTGGAGCTGCTACTCATTGGACCTCCAGTCATTCAGCGTGCAGCGCGAGGGCCAGTCAGATATGTATCCGCCCTGCAACGCTCATTCATCGGCCTCAAACGTTGTCATGCCATGGACCTCCAATATTTACAAGCGACTTCGGCACTAGCCGTTAATAAAGTATGAATGGACTCCCCCCGAACCTAAATAATTTCGGGTCGGGGAGCCCTCCCGAACCGAAATTAGTTAGGCTCCTTATTACAGTATGAAACGACCCTTAGGCTTTTATGTGTTTTGCCAAGTCCCGGAAAAGATGCCCTGTGATTGGCCAGTACAGTCACTTTGATTGGCACTTGTGAAGAATGCTCACCCCAAAACATTATTTATGAGATTGCGGTGGCTTCTGTGGGACAACGAAGGCATGGATGTATTTGTAATGACAACTAGTAACACATTCATGAAAAAAATAAAACACTTTTGATCACAACAATTAGAGTCATAGCGATAGGCTTATAGGCTCCACTCTATGCTATGAGAGCTGTTGCGTTCTGCTCGGGAAACTGGACTACAGGGGCATTTCTGCCTAATAGACCCCATGGACAGTCTTTTGGGATCAATATAAGTAGGAAAATGAGCCTAGAAGTGATTTAGGGAGGAGTTGTCCTTTAAGGATCCATGTGTACTCTCTGAGTTACAGACTTGTAAGGGTCCATTTGGAGCCCTCTGACAGTGGTTCTCAAACTTTATCATGTCAAGAACCCCAGATTAATGAATATAACATAATATTTCTATAAATGCAAATGTATCTATATACAATAATATTTTTATCAAATGCATATCATTTGGCCACGGAACCACATGTGAAAATGGTGTTCCAGGGACTCCCCGGAGATGATGTTTAAAATAAAAACTCTGTTCAAACATAGCAGATGTACAAGCTCACAGCGCGTACTTTGTGACACGCTGCAAGCTCACAGCGCGTACTTTGTGACACGCTGCGAGCTTGTACATCTGCTATTTTTGAATAAACATCCAAAATTATTGTGAGGCTATATTGGCATTAACCGATTTTGTTGGGGACCCCCTGGAACCCCCTCCAAGGACCCCTTGGGTCCTCAGACCCCATACATAAAAATAATAATGTTACAATAATGATTGATTGAACACGGTAAAACATTTATTTGAAATCAGTGTTGATTTAACAATGATATTAATCCATGTTTCAGTACAGAAGTGATACAGTGACCATGGGGATTTCACTGGACAACTCTTTCACAGATCATACCGTTAGAGGCAGAACATGGGTAGTCATACCATCCTCTACTCTGCCCTCCTGCATTCCAATAGCCAACACAGTCATGGTCTACTGTACCAGTAGGATAACCAGGATACCAGAACCTGCAGAAATAAACAACATGTCATTCATTACAATACATTTACAATGATTTATTTGATCTCTAAATGTTTAGTTGTTTAAAGGGATATTTCACTTTCAAAAAAACGTTTGGTAATTTTATCATCTAATCAGGCTTTCATGAATACCCTGAACAGTTTTTAATTAGCTTGATTGAATATTTAGATATGTGATGTAAATGTTAACAGGCCCTCCAGGCCCAGGGCCTCTCCCCATACACACCCATTGTAACTTCAAACTTCATTTTAACCATGATAGATTCATTAAAAACACCCATTATTTTTTCTGGTGACTCATACTACCCTCCTAATATGTGAGCAGGCCATGTTTTTTCGATAACCTTTTTCATTTATTTTTAATAATAATTTTGGTATTTAATTTTTTCCATTTTCCCCAAATAATTATTAAAATAAATGAAAAAAGTT